>NC_030438.2:19798368-19888368 GCF_001660625.3 Ictalurus punctatus
AAATGTTATATAAACACTTCCTCACGAAAACCTTCATCATATCATCAATATATCAATATATCAATTATATCATATCAATTTTAAGAATTTGTTTTTAGGATTCGACAGGGCTGTGGTGTAAGGTTTGTTTTTATTGTGCTACTGATACTGAGCTTCACGTTTTCATCACTTACTGCTTTAAACAATCTTTACATCTTTGAGTTAGTGTTATAACGTAATAGTTTCCTGCTTTTTTGCTTATTGTTGTGTGGAATAACTTGTTGATAAGAGGTATTGAATGAATTTGTGATGATGCATGAATGATGTAAACCATGTTTTTTTTTAAAACCGTGGCTATATCATGTAACATTTCTTAGTCAGCAATATTTAACAACAGAAACTGGAGTGAAACAGCAGGCGTGATGTTACTGATTATTACTGATTCAAGAACTTCATTATCAAATGTATAAACCTTCCTTGTACAATGAAATTCTTAGTTCGTATGCTTTCACAGATGCTGCAGTGAAAAAAGTTAAATAGTAACAAATAAAACAACAAAATTGTTTAGACGTTGTTCAAAGTAAGCTGGAACAAAATCAAAATGTGACCTAAAATTTGGAATTATAAGAATTATTCAACATGAATAACAGCGGAATTAAATAAACCTATATAAAGTAAACTCTTGGTTATATTTACATGAGGTTTTGTCCAGTTTAACATAACGGGTAACTTCTGTATTGATGACTAAAGCGAGTTCACTATATCATAATGTTCATTGTTAAAGTAACATGTTTATCTGCTTTGGTTTGACTTTCATGTGAATCAAGGTTTTATAATTTATTAAACTGAATCCTCTAGTATCTAGTCTGATCTTTGAGGAAATGAATGGATAAGTGTTTCTGTGTGATGTGTGAAGAGCGTTCATTTCTAGATCTTATAAATGAATTAAATTGAAATAGCGCTATAAATTCATCAATATTGCCCTCTACTGGCGAAAAACTGAAGCGCTACTGGAGCTCTATATTCACTAAATGATGAATTTCTGCACTGATATTTGTTAATATTTTACGACTTGTAATCCGATCCTGCATGTCTCCTGATGAAGTAGAAAAGGGCCAAAATGTTGTTGTGCTGTTTTTAAACTATCATTTGGAAAGTAACAAGTCATGTCTGTGGGTTTTCTGTTTAAACCAGGTATTTTTCTTTTCTGTTTACTATCTTGTTTACTGCTGTGATCATTTTGAGGATAAAACCCTGTATGCAAAAACAATCGTGGAAAGAGTACACAACACACTGACTTGGGTAAAAGTAATGGCGTAATAATTACTTTAAAACGTCAAAGTAGTCACTAAGAAAATTACTCCGGTAAGAGTAAACAAGTAAAAACAAAACAAAACTTAAAAAAAAAAAAATTCTTTATAACAAATTACAGAACTAATCCGAAAGTCATATTTTCTCTTCAGCTCATATGCTAACACAGTGAGCTATACTGAAGTAAACACCACCTCCATTATCAACAGTATATATACAAGAAAGGTAACGTTAGCTCGCTAGCTAATGTATACAAATGTACGGAGCCCCCTAGTGCCCAAGTCATGCACTTTTTAGACGGTCCCTTACTGACTGCACTGATGACCTGCGTTTCCCAAAAATCGCTTCCGCTTCCGGGCTTTAACCGGAGAAAATGTAAAAATATGTTCAGTTGTATTGGTTCTATGTCCACTCAATACAGATTATGTCCCTTTTGTGTGTTTATTTCTTGAGAAATAGATGAGAGAAGCTCGAATGTACAGCGAATGTCCAATAGAAACCCAACTTTAACGCGGTGCGCGCGCGGTTTACAAACCCGAGAGCACGGATTACACACGGTTGTTTTATTAATTTATTTTTTAAACCTGGCACTAGGGGGCTCCGCACAAACGCATAGTTAGCTACCAAGAAAAGATTAATTTACACCTTACACAGTAACCTGAGCCTTAGCTGTAGTGTGTAGCAGCATTTAGAGATATTTAACACAACAGGCACACACTCTGAGGTGATATTTGTTGGTTTGGTTCTCTACCAATTTGAAATGGTCGTTCTATAGTTAATTTGAATCCTGGCTCGATCTGAGTGAATTATCTCCATACTTGGACTCCAATTACTTTAAAATCCTACAGCAAAGTTAATTCCTTTACATTCCGAGCATAATGAAACCCACTGAAACTAATATGTGTTGGTTTGATGGTCTATCAATGACTGTATTTATGAGTGGACAACATGGCGGCACTCACTCCCATTGTGTGTTTTTGAAGCCTTTTTTGGGGTTGCAATGGGAGTCGGCATCTTGAAGAAATTAGTGCCAGAGTCTGCACAGTAGAGACTTGGGACAGCAGATACAGCAGGACAGTGTGTCCTCCTCTCACCTGCCCAAACATGAACCTGTCCACGATTACCTACAGAGCAACTTAAAATGGCGCTGTGGGAAGTAGAGCTTTAATAATTAACATGTAAAATGTGAAGCTCTACCCCATCTGAAAAAGTGCTCTTACATCCACCGCTCATCATCAGTTCATTTAAAAAGGAGAGACTGGCTAACATTACCAAGATATTTAAGTGTTCGCTAAGGTCGTACAGTTAATAAATTAATATGAAATGTAGCTAGTGTTAGGTGACTTGGATTGTGCCATCATTTCATCCACTCATGTCGGTTTGCTAGCTATAACATCAGTAAAGTGAGCTACAGCTCAGAAAATCTGTAGGCCTAGAGAATCCCCTGCGGAGGCTCTGTTAGAACAGTTTACAGTGGAACAGGAAATGGCTTTGATACAGAACTGTCCAGAGCTTCAGGTGTGTATTGGAAATGTGTGTGTTCCTTAGGCCTGGCTGTAATATCTGACTCCTTCAATCACCTCATCAACCACACCGTTTTTTTTATTTATCACCAAATTTAAAAACAACCCACACATTTATCATTAGAAAAATATTGGGGGAGATATTAATGTCAACGTGTAAAAATGACAGAATACTATTCCTGAAAATAATTTGTGGAGAAGTAACTTAAACTGGAAGTTTGACTCGGTCTCCATTCACTAACATGGGAATGGGCGGGGATAAAAACTGTTCTGCAGCCAACCACTAGAGGGCATCAGAGACATCCTGGCCTCACTTTTGGCTTCCTTGTTACAACGTCCAGTGTGAAGTGGGTGGTTATTTTATTGTATCTTAATTTAAATTTAAGTTAAAATCACGTGTGCGCGCACACACACCTTATTCTCTGAATGCAAGCATTAGTTTAAATTCACTGATATGATGGCAGGCCAAAAAGAGTTATTAAAAGCATTAACGTGAATAATTATTAGTGACATTAGGCTACATGTAGCTAACAGGACACGGGCTGAATGGCGATGCATGGAGGCCCATTAGGAGGTAGTCTATAACACTGCAATGCGTTAGCATCTTTAACAAATAACCGGCTATCGCTAACATTAACTCAAACAATATAATATAGGGACCGTCTTTCCGGCCTTAAAGATGAACAATCTGTAGTCTTTTAAAATGGTTTAATCTTTAAATTTGATTCATAATCAGTAACATACCATTTCATACAAAATAAATTAGCAGTAAATTAATTTGTTTGAGGTCAGACTGAAGTCAGCGTCTTGATAAAATCTGAAGTACAACACTTAATTTTCTACCCTGTATATTCTCAGAGATGCTGTGAATTTATTCTGTGAATTTATACTATGAAATTACAAAATACATTTGTTGCTTAATTTACTTACTTAAATATAATATTTCCTTTCGTGGAATGTTAAATGGCTTTGCTTAGTTTGTAGCTTTGTTTGATATTGTCAAGATGTTTTTTCTCTTTGGAGTTCCTGACTTTGTTAATTAACAGCTCAACAGTGATTATACTGATTATACCCATTGTTATGTTCATGTGTTTGCCTGTTTTTTTTATTTTTAATGATTACACCAGATCCTCAAGTCTCTAGTTAGATTTCTCAGAAAATAAATGTGTAAAGGTTCACTGTAACAGCAAAGTGTCTTCAAATACAGAAAATATGTTGAAATGTGAAGTACAGTGTACAGATTTCATTTTCTCTTAATTTCCTGAGCTGTTGTAATAAAGCATCCGCTTAATCAGGCTGCTCTGGATGTGAATTTATTTAAGTGGTAATAAATATAATAAATAGTTAACTTGTTTAGCATGCAGTTGTTTAGCATGCGGTTAAGTTCAAATGCAAAACAGGAAATGAATATGCTGTTTCACACCCCATGAGCTGAAAAATAAAAATAAACTTCTCAAGCAGAAGCGTTAAAGCATGAGGTGTGAACCTGTGATCAGCTCGCTGCTACTAAACATTAGCATTGATGTCACAATCATCCTCCTTCTGCTGGGCATTGGCATAGATATCAGAATCATCCTCCTTCTGCTGCTCGTGACACGTCCAAATTGTATGCTTTCATAGAGACCTTTTTGGTTTCACCGAAAGATCGTGAATTTTTTAGACCGTAAAGATCTAGAAGAGCATGCAGAGTTTTACCTCCTGTGGTAAATCACAGCTGCGATAGCTAAGATGATGATAATCAGTCCACCTGTCACCACAACAATCATCCAGACTGACCAATGGTCAGGATTTTCAGGATTGTCACCTTTTAAAAAACAACAAGTGTTTAATATGTGAATATTCATGTGAACACAAGTCACTTTATTTCCTTCAGTAATCATTCGAGACATTCAGGAGTGTTGTGAGCAGATGGACCCACCCTCGACGAGAAGGCTGATCGTTTCACCCAACACTGAGAGTGAGGTTCTTCCTGAAGAAGAGATGAAGACGCTGCACTTGTCTGTGATTCTGCTCACGCTGTCCGGTATGAAACATCCTCTCACTCTTACACACTATTATTGTTCAGAGTTTTAACTGTTTTCTGATTGATGTAGCCGTGTGTACGCTCAGTTACTGATTATACACTTTTATACTGTTTAATATTAGTGGACATTTGATTTTGATTTCTAATGGTGATGTTTAAGTAAGTTTCAGTAATAAGAAACAGAAAATTAGTAATTAACTATAATCATTGCAGTTGCTCAGGTTCTGGACTTTCAGTGCACTGTTGTTCTTCTCAGGAAACCTCAATACATTATGAACATGCATATTCAATTCAATTCAATTCAATTTTATTTGTAACATACACTCTGCTTTTACACTCAACCGTTATACATTTATTTTCTGAAAGAATCAAACTAGAGAGTTGAGAATCTGGTGCTAAAAACCCCAAAACAATTTCATCTACATTATTCAAACCATAGCAGGGAAATACATGAACATAGCAGTGTGCATGATCATTATCATCACTGTCACTGTGTTAATTAATAAAGTAAAACAATCTAAAGATGAATAACAGCTTAAAAATATAGGAAGGAAACTATATAGCATATATGTTACAGCACATATGTTATCTTATACATAAAAAGTCAAACCACAACATTTCCCCATTATGATTAAAATAGGTTTTTGTTAGAATAAAATAAAGTACTCTACTAACATAAGGATGCAAACAATCATTTACATTTACATTCATTTGCCAGACACTTTTTTGTGTGATGGGATTTTATATAATTAAAGATTTCCTGCATTAAATGCTAATAATCATCATCAGAATCAGAGAATCTTGTTTCTAAAGCCGTATTCAGACGGGATTAGTTTTCCCGACTTAAGTAATGTTGTCGGAGGACGTGTGGAGTGATTCTGAACTAAATCACACAGGAGAAGGGCTCTCTGTATGGATCACACAGATGGGCGTGTCTTCATGATGTACACACGCTTGTTGCACTAAAAGTAGCCTAATACACACACCTTATATATTTAATGCAAACTGATTGCTTCGTCCTTTATTATACAGTAAGAACTTGTTGTGAGGGGGTGTGGCCACAAAAGCTGTGCTTGAGCATGAGTAGGTCACATGATGGTCACATGACTAGAACATGTGTATAGGCTGTACCTGTGCTACTGTCGTAGTAACTCAGGAACTGTTTTATCAGGAGACGGTAGAAAAGATGGGACGCTTCCTGGAGTGACTTTAAACTGAAAAAAAAAGCACAAATATGTGGATATAAACAATATCTTGTGTATTCTACAGGACCTTTTAAATTACAGTGTCCTCTTTCCAGACACGTTCATTTGCATGTACAGTATGTAAAAATGTCTGACCTGACAGATTCAGACGCGACTAAAACCCCAGAGAAATCAAATCCATCGACACGTGTAAAAGTAAACCAGTGTGAATAGAGCTTAAAGCGGCCTAAGAAGTAAAAGTCTGTTTGCTCAAAAACAACATAAATTACACTAAAGAAATCATAAGAATGTGTTAAACAAATTCATTTAAAATGTCCTTCCAAACAGGATGTTTACAGTAAATAAACGGGCACTTCCTGTGATATCAGCAAGTCTTAAATCCTACTGAGTTGCATGCACGGGAAAAATCCCAGGCGTTATGATGCTCTCTAAATAAAACTCATCTGTTCTGAGGGTGAATGAGGTGTGAAAGCGTCATCAGGCCTTTTTCACAACGCTGTAGGTCACACAATCGTCCTCCTCCTTCTGCTCAGTCTGGACACACCTGAAATAACACACACACCCGTTTCTGACCTCTGCGGCTTCTCACTCACACTTCTGTTTAAAGATATGAGAGCGGCTGGTGTGGAAATGATGCAATGATGTTACTGATGCAACTGTTACGTATAACAGCTCACCAGAGTGTTTTATTCCTTATTTATTTCATTTAAAGAATCCTGCTGTAATTTTAGAGAAGGAACACTGATAATACACACTGCTCTTACAATTCTCCTTCAGTCTCAGTTTAACCTGCCACTGCTTTCATTAATTTCTGGATACTTTTATGATTTTCATTCTTACTGTTGGGCTGGTTTGTTGGGGTTGACGCACACAGACGAATAAACCACGTCTCCTTTATCCAACACTTCTTCATCAGGCCGAGGAACTCGGTTTAGCTGCGCTGTGACCTCTGACCTTGGAGAGAGAGAGAAAAAACACAGCTAACACAGCGTATGTCTTTACAATTCTATATTACTCTCGATTAGAGCCGGGAGATATGACAAAAACATCACATCACCATTCTCAAAGACATTTCTGTGAAACATGACGTGTGTCGTTTCATTCATTTAACAAGATCCGTTATATTTAAGAAAAGAATGTTGTGACATACAACCCCAGTTCCAAAAAAGTTGGGACGCTGTGTAAAACGTACATAAAAACAGAACGCAGTGATCTGCAAATCTCATAAAGCCGTATGTTATTCACAGTAGAACATAGAAAACATATTAAATGTTTAAACGGAGGAAATGTACCGTTTTTAAGAAGGAAAAAAAAGGTAAATTCTAATTTGATGGTCGCAACACGTCTGAAAAAAGTTGGGACGGGGCAAGAGAAGGCTGGAAAAGTAAGTGTTAGTAAAAAGAAGCAGCTGGAGGTTAATTGGGAACAGGTGAGTAAGATGATTGGGTATAAAAAGAGGATCTTGGAGAGGCGGAGTCTTTCAGAAGTAAAGATGGATGGAATCTGGATGGAAGCAGATGTTGCTCTAAAACCTGTTTATACCTGATATCGAGTTCATATCATCATATTGCCCGGCGCTACTCTAAATTAAATATTAGTCTTCTACAACATATTAAACTGTGTTTTAAAAGCAAGCTCCACTGTATATTGCACTATATATATTTTACCTTTTGGTTGTAGCTTTGTTTTGGACACACGCGTAAGTCACGTCCTCTTTGTTCCACTTTTCTTCATCAGGAACTTGAGAAACGTGTTTTAACTGTGGCTTTGTCTGTAAAAACATCACGCACGCATCAGCAGTGCTCATGTGCAGCAATGTGTGAACAAGTCAGAAACACTTTCATTAACAGTTTAAGTCTGAGTAAAGTGAGATAAAGATCATCTGAATTAGTTGACACGCTGCTTCATGACCGTCTACATCAGACGTAGACACTGAAACGCTAGAGGGGTTCAGCACATGCTCCTCTGAACTGATTTAAAAAAAAAAGCACTTAAATGTTCATTTCTAATGACTTTTGGGAACAGAATGTACCAATTGGTGTGGTTGTAAGAGGGTATCTGCAGAGACAGAAGATTGAGAATACTCAGACTGGGGAGGGATACGAGTTCTGATGTACGTCACTGAACGAAGCTCAATTTATTCATTAATATTACTCCAAACAGAGAACTGTTCATTTAAAACACTAGCTACTGTAATCGTTAAGAACAGCTGCTAGTGAATGTAGCTGCCACAGTACATGTTGAGACGTGGGTCCGTCCTGTGAGGATCGCTGTTTGTGTTGGAGAGGCGAAGCTAGAAGTACGAGTTGGAGGATATTTTGCTAAAGAAAAAACACTCCATTGTGCAGTTTTCTCTCTGGATGATGGGGTGAGCTACTGCGGCAGATCTTGATGCAGCAGCACTGACCTACCATGGTGACATTTTCCAGAATCACGACAGAAAATTAAAACACTCCAACTCACCAACAGTGGGAGCGATCCTCACACGATGACGTCCTCGTCCCAAACATCCAACACGGTGTGATGTGAACTAGCTGGCTAACTGGTAGCTATCCATACAACTTACAAGCTCATCCTCCTCTGTCTTTTCTGCTCATATGACCTGCTGTTCATTCTCCTCTGTCCTCTTCCTCTTAAAATATTGTAGTGGGAGGGACACAACCTAGATTTTGAAATGTGGGGGGGGACATGTCCCCCCATGTATAATGGCTCCTACGCTCATGGTATGTACTGTGCTTTTTAAAAATAGACTTTAAAACACATTTCTTTGAAAAGGTCGTACCTGTGTTTTCTCTCCACTTTCCCCCCCGTTGTCTTCCGGAGCTTTACATTTCCTCCTAATAGAAGCAGAAAACACACAGTGCACATGGACACGCCCTGGAATACACACTGTGATCTCATACACCTCATTTCACTAGAGTAAGGAACAATACTGTACACGTTAAATATTGCAGTAAACTCGACTTCAACTGTTATCAAGTAGAGCGAAAAATCTACAACTGAAACTAAATCCTGAGACTCGATTAAAGTCCAACGCAGGATGTGATTGTGTGTAGATTATAATGTGTGGAAATATGCAGAGTTTTACCTCCTGATGTAAATCACAGCTGGGACAGCTAAGACCATGAAAATCACTCCAGCTGTCACTAAAACAATGATCCAGACTGACCAATCACCAGGATCTATATGTGTTGGAAAGAAAACATTATTTAACATGTGAATATTTAACTGAACACAAGTCACTTTATTTCCTTCAGTAATCATTCGAGACATTCAGGAGTGACGTGAGCAGATGGACCCACCCTCGACGAGAAGACTGATCGTTTCAGATCTTGAGGCATTGTTGGTTTCCCAAGTGCAGGTGTAATTCCCAGAATCCCTCACGGTTACAGCAGGAAAGTGAAGAACGGGTCCTGATGTATTTAAGCGCTCGTTGTTCTTAGACCACACAAACTGTGAGGAACTTTGTGTGCAGTTCACATCACACATCAGATTTAACGAGTCTCCTTGTTTAAGGGTTCCGATTCCACTGAGCCTGATTAGTGACACCTTTAAATCTTTTTCAGAGAGCAGGAAAGACTCCACGTCAGTCACTCAGGATTTCTCACACAGATAGAAATCTAATCATTGAATAATAAACATCAACTAAATGAGATTTTATGATAAAATTAAAACTTGACTTGAATTTACTTTCACAGTTCATATAGAGAAAGATTATTTAATGTATTTATTTATGTGAGGAAGTTAAATAATGAGAATTATAAATAATTATGAATAATTTTCGATTTTTTTATTAATCATTAAAATTCACCTGCAACTTGTAGAATCACTCCAGGTACACCTGTCCATCTTACACTGGGCACATCAGTTATAAATCTGAATCTGTACTCTCCAGAATAACTGAACTGTACATTGTGGATTAACAAAGTGCAGTCTGATTTGTCGTCTCCAGCGTACTCAAAGTCTGATGTGGTGATTGATGAGCTGTTATAAACATACGGGGGGTTCATACACACGTCTGTGTTTGAGTTCATTGAGCACCAAAGCTTTTGTGTCACTTGATAATTGTGCTGTGGATAAGAATAACTACAGGGAATGGAGACACTGAATCCTCTCACAGCACAGATCGGATTATCCGGATATTTCACACCCAATCCCCTGTCCTGAGTGAGAACACCTGTGTAGAGAAATAAACGGAGATTGATAGTTATACTGATGTAGTGTTTTACATGTTGTGTGTTTTCAACTTTGTGAGTTCATCTGATGTTTCTTATTACTGCACTGTACACAATACACCTTTACATCTGTATTTATGCATAACTTATACATTTATTCACTTATAGGTATAAATAAATCAAATATACAGTTATTCTGTATGTTTGTGTATCTGTATACAGTATATATACACACACAATATAATTTTTATCTTTACAGATATAAAACATTTTATTACTTTATACAAATGATCAGACGAATGTTTAAATGACGAAAGACACTACGACTCATTTATAACGATTAGTTAATCTTGTTAAATTATCCTGAATGCTGGTGTCAAGACTTCTCAGAGGCACCGTATGCCAGTCCAGACTTTTATAATGCAGGTGAAAAAATAACTAAAGCGGTGAGTACAGGGTGAAACAGGAAACAGGAGTGAGTGGTGAGTGTCATGTGACCTGCTGGGGCTCATGGGAAGTGTAGTTCAGCTTTTCAGCACTAGTCTGACAGCTGTGTATGACGATACTGTATATAATGTGTTCTAAATATTTCCCATAAATGACTGTTTGTTTTTTCTTTAACAGAATACATTACACAACAGTTTTTGGTGGATTCGAATTCGTCCATTAAGACTTTTTCAAAATTCTCCATAGATCTTTTGAGCCATTCCACGACTGGGTGCCATTTCCGTCCCCAGGATATGATGTGTATAAATATGCATGAACATGAACTGAAAAAGACATTTTATTATTAAGCAGAGTGTCCTGCAAATCTAAAATATTTAAATATTTAAATATGTAAAACATTTACAACATTAATAAAAACCACCTAGAACACTGAAAAATAGCATTTTCTACCTGTCCCCGCCCTCGAACACTACACTTTACCTTTAAACACAGTGATGAAAGTCCTTCAGAAATCTTTTTTTTTTTTTTGCATTCCTGTGTGACTCCATATCTCATCTATGGTTTAAATAAAACATTTTTATTCAAAATCCATAATATTTTTGTTAAACTACACGTTTAAGTCGTGTCTCCAGGTTTTCACTCAGTCCTGTTACCCTAACACATTCCTCCCTCTGAAACATCTGGAACATTTCACACGTCACATGTTCACCTGGACGTTTATCATCTGGATCTTCTGAAGGCCAAAAGTAAGTCCTCTCACTTTCTTTTCTGTATATTTGATGATATTGTAACTGTGGCTGAGAAGGTCAATCTCAGCGTACAGTCCTGTTACCTAAATCGCTTCTTAGATGTTATTTGTTTATTTTAAAAATATCATTTTTGGTAAATCGCTCGTATGTGCTCAGAGCAGGAGCCAGAAACAGCCACCCATGGCATGCTGCAGGGGAAGGAGTGAGATACACCCACCTCCCTCTCTCTCTCCAATCTCTCTCTCTCACTCTCTCTCTCTCTCAATCTCTCACTCTCTCTCAATCTCTCTCTCAATATCTCTCTCTCTCTCTCTCTCAATCTCTCTCTCTCTCTCTCTCTCAATCTCTCTCCTTCCATCTCTCTCTCTCTCTCTCTCTCTCTCTCTCTCTCTCTCTCTCTCACTCTCACTCTCTCTCTCTCTCTCAATCTCTCTCTCAATATCTCTCTCTCTCTCTCTCAATCTCTCTCTCAATATCTCTCTCTCTCTCTCTCAATCTCTCTCTCTCTCTCTCTCTCAATCTCTCTCCTTCCATCTCTCTCTCTCTCTCTCTCACTCTCACTCTCTCTCTCTCTCTCTCTCTCCCTCTTTCTCTCCCTCCCCCATCTCCTCTTCCTCTTTCCACCTCCTTTGCTGTGAAGAACTACAAACACACAGCACATCCCTTCAGCACCGACATCTCACACACACCCACACACAGGTACACAAGCATGCACACTCACACATACACACTCACACATACACACTCACACACACGCTCCCACGCATACACGCTCCCACATACACACTCACACACACGCTCCCACGCATACACACTCACACATACACACTCACACACACGCTCCCACGCATACACACTCACACACACGCTCCCACACACGCTCCCACGCATACACACACTCACACACACGCTCCCACACACGCTCCCACGCATACACACTCACACACACGCTCCCACACATACACACTCACACACACACGCTCACACACACGCTCCCACGCATACACACTCACACACACACGCTCCCACGCATACACACTCACAGATACACGCTCCCACGCATACACGCTCCCACATACACACTCACACATACACACTCACACACACACACTAACACACATGCTCCCACGCATACACACTCACACATACACACTCACACACACACACTAACACACATGCTCCCACGCATACACACTCACACATGCACGCTCCCACACATACACACTCACACACATACACACTCCCACGCATGTACACTCACACACATACAGACACGCGTTCTTTACCCAATGTTCATTCCTGTTTCTAAAATGTGGTGTTTTTTTAAAAAAAGTTAAACTATTTTTTTGGTCCATTATTTGTCCAATTATTTAATAAATCACACGATTAAAAACTGATCAACTTGAAGTTTGGGTCTCCTTTAAAAAGAAAAATATAGCTTTGCATATTGTAGAAAAATACAACTTGTGTGCATATGTAGTGAATTTGAGTGATTTTTCTTTCAGAGAAACTCTTTCTTGAGGGAAAACACAGGAATCAGTTGAAGCTTTTAAACACGTTTTTAAATGACACGAGTTTGGTTACAGGACTGAGAAAAATGCGTCCCTCTTCCACTTAGAAATAATGGAATAAAGTTACCTGAGATGGACCAGTGCACATTCTGAATAAGTAAATATGTGTGCTATGAGATTCAGTGTTGAAAAAAGATCAAAAATGATGGCACCCGTTCGGTGGAACGGCCCTTATCTTAATCACGTGTCTCTCTGCACTCTTTTTAAATGACTGTTTTCACTTAATACACGACTTTGCTGCCATCAAAAAGTATTTTTAAAAGAATTATGGCCTAAAGTGTTTTCTTTGTGTTCTCTAATTTTGTGTTGTAGTTATGTGTGTGTGTGTAAGTGTATAATCAGTAACTGAGCGTACACACGGCTACATCAATCAGAAAACAGTTAAAACTCTGAACAATAATAGTGTGTAAGAGTGAGAGGATGTTTCATACCGGACAGCGTGAGCAGAATCACAGACAAGTGCAGCGTCTTCATCTCTTCTCCAGGAAGAACCTCACTCTCAGTGTTGGGTGTGTTTATATACTGAGCTGAGCTCTTGACGTGAGAACTAAAAGATGTTCCTGCAAAAAAGGACGCAGCCTGTATCGCTAGACCACGTAAAAGAGCGTCAGGCTATTTTAACAGGAAGAAGGGCAGAAGCCTCATGCGACATTTCGTCCCCGCACACATTCACAGATGCACGTGTCCAAACTTTAACCAGTAATATATTTACCCCATATTAACATTCAGTTCGAATACACCGGCTTAAAGAAATGACACCTACAGATTTACTCAGTGACCACAAACAGCGTTAAACAAATCCAAACCATTTTATAGTTTCAATTCTTAACAGCATCCAGAAGAAGCTTTGCACGCTCTCGACATCTCCTCACCCAACTTCATGAGGATCTTCACCCAGGGGGCTTTAGATAAATAAACCGAGCTCCTCACCGCTTCTCTAAATACTACGGGAAAAACTATTTGTTTGAGGAAAGAATTGAATTTTAAGTAAAAACTCGATTTATATTCAGGAATACACTATAAGGCCAAATGTACGTGACACCTGAACGTCAGAATGGTTTTATATCTGAAGCATCAACGTTTCCCTTCACTGGAGCTGAGGACGTGAGTTCAAACCAGGAAAAGACCTTTATTCCTCTTCTACCCAACTTTACATGATGCCAGGATCACAGGGGAGAGAGAGACACACACACACAGTTGACCTGAGGTCACCCTGGGATATAAATAAATATATGAAAATAGTTGTATTATTATGCTGTTATTACTCACTCAAGCATTATTAGTATTAGTATTCTTAAATAATAGAGAACAGTGTGTGCTTTGAGCAGGTGTATCAAACTCACTCATATATAAGGTTTGGACAAAAGCCTTTATGCTTGTGTGCGTGTGTGTGTGTGTGTGTGTGCATGCGTGCGTGTGTACGTGTGTATGTGCATGCGCGCGCGTGTGTGTGTGTGTGTGTGTGTGTATGTGCATGCGTGCGTGTGTACGTGTGTGTGTGTATGTGCATGCGCGTGTGTGTGTGTGTGTATGTGTGTGTGTATGTGTGTGTGTGTGTGTGTGTGTGTGTGTGTTTGAGGAACAAAATGTTGCATGATGCCTCTGGTCATCTTCCTGTGTTAATGGTTTGACACTCTTGTGGTGTTGTCAGATTGGGTGCGTTCTTTTTTTCTCCAGGAACTGCTTTTAGTTCTCACACATCATAACCGAGTCAGTGAACTCATCTCCAGAGATATATATATATATATACATATATAAACTCAGTATATAAACACACCAAACACTGTGTGAGATTCTTCCTGAAGAAGAGATGAAGATGCTGCACTTGTCTGTGATTCTGCTCACGCTGTCCGGTATGAAACATCCTCTCACTCTTACACACTATTATTGTTCAGAGTTTTAACTGTTTTCTGATTGATGTAGCCGTGTGTAGCCGTGTGTACGTGCATGCACATACACATGCACTATGCACATACACACACACGCATGCACACACACACACATGCACTATGCACACACACACAAGCATGCACATATATGCACACACATGCACACACATGCACATGCACTATGCACACTCACACACACACACACACACACACACTCACGCATGCATGCACATACACACACAAGCATGCACATACACACACTCACACACACACGCATGCACATACACACACTCACACACACACGCATGCACATACACACACACAAGCATGCACATATATACACACACTCACACACACACACAAGCATGCACATACACACACACACACACACACACACTCACAAGCATGCACATACACACACTCACACACACACGCATGCACATACACACACTCACACACGCACGCATGCACATACACACACACACACACACACACACACACACACACACACACACACACACACACACACACAAGCATAAAGGCTTTTGTCCAAACCTTATATATGAGTGAGTTTGATACACCTGCTCAAAGCACACACTGTTCTCTATTATTTAAGAATACTAATACTAATAATGCTTGAGTGAGTAATAACAGCATAATAATACAACTATTTTCATATATTTATTTATATCCCAGGGTGACCTCAGGTCAACTGTGTGTGTGTGTCTCTCTCTCTCCCCTGTGATCCTGGCATCATGTAAAGTTGGGTAGAAGAGGAATAAAGGTCTTTTCCTGGTTTGAACTCACGTCCTCAGCTCCAGTGAAGGGAAACGTTGATGCTTCAGATATAAAACCATTCTGACGTTCAGGTGTCACGTACATTTGGCCTTATAGTGTATTCCTGAATATAAATCGAGTTTTTACTTAAAATTCAATTCTTTCCTCAAACAAATAGTTTTTCCCGTAGTATTTAGAGAAGCGGTGAGGAGCTCGGTTTATTTATCTAAAGCCCCCTGGGTGAAGATCCTCATGAAGTTGTGTGAGGAGATGTCGAGAGCGTGCAAAGCTTCTTCTGGATGCTGTTAAGAATTGAAACTATAAAATGGTTTGGATTTGTTTAACGCTGTTTGTGGTCACTGAGTAAATCTGTAGGTGTCATTTCTTTAAGCCGGTGTATTCGAACTGAATGTTAATATGGGGTAAATATATTACTGGTTAAAGTTTGGACACGTGCGTCTGTGAATGTGTGCGGGGACGAAATGTCGCATGAGGCTTCTGCCCTTCTTCCTGTTAAAATAGCCTGACGCTCTTTTACGTGGTCTAGCGATACAGGCTGCGTCCTTTTTTGCAGGAACATCTTTTAGTTGTCACGTCAAGAGCTCAGCTCAGTATATAAACACACGCAACACTGAGAGTGAGGTTCTTCCTGAAGAAGAGATGAAGACGCTGCACTTGTCTGTGATTCTGCTCACGCTGTCCGGTATGAAACATCCTCTCACTCTTACACACTATTATTGTTCAGAGTTTTAACTGTTTTCTGATTGATGTAGCCGTGTGTACGCTCAGTTACTGATTATACACTTACACACAGACACACATAACTACAACACAAAATTAGAGAACACAAAGAAAACACTTTATGCCATAATTCTTTTAAAAATACTTTTTGATGGCAGCAAAGTCGTGTATTAAGTGAAAACAGTCATTTAAAAAGAGTGCAGAGAGACACGTGATTAAGATAAGGGCCGTTCCACCGAACGGGTGCCATCATTTTTGATCTTTTTTCAACACTGAATCTCATAGCACACATATTTACTTATTCAGAATGTGCACTGGTCCATCTCAGGTAACTTTATTCCATTATTTCTAAGTGGAAGAGGGACGCATTTTTCTCAGTCCTGTAACCAAACTCGTGTCATTTAAAAACGTGTTTAAAAGCTTCAACTGATTCCTGTGTTTTCCCTCAAGAAAGAGTTTCTCTGAAAGAAAAATCACTCAAATTCACTACATATGCACACAAGTTGTATTTTTCTACAATATGCAAAGCTATATTTTTCT
Source organism: Ictalurus punctatus (assembly GCF_001660625.3). Taxonomy (NCBI): domain Eukaryota; kingdom Metazoa; phylum Chordata; class Actinopteri; order Siluriformes; family Ictaluridae; genus Ictalurus; species Ictalurus punctatus. The sequence continues at coordinate 19,815,299 of NC_030438.2, forward strand.
TTTTAAAGGAGACCCAAACTTCAAGTTGATCAGTTTTTAATCGTGTGATTTATTAAATAATTGGACAAATAATGGACCAAAAAAATAGTTTTTTAACTTAAAAAAAAAAAAACAAGACATTTTAGAAACAGGAATGAACATTGGGTAAAGAACGCGTGTCTGTATGTGTGTGAGTGTGTATGTGTGAGAGCGTGTATGTGTGAGTGTGTATGTGTGAGTGTGCATGCTTGTGTACCTGTGTGTGTGAGTGTGTGTGTGAGAGTGTGTGGGAGTGTGTGTGTATGTGGGAGCGTGTATGTGGGAGCGTGTATGTGTGGGAGTGTGTGTGTGTGAGTGTGTATGCGTGTGAGTGTGTATGTGGGAGTGTGTATGTGTGAGTGTGTATGTGGGAGCGTGTGTGTGAGTGCGTATGCGTGGGAGCGTGTGTGGGAGCGTGTGTGTGAGTGTGTGTGTGAGTGTGTATGCGTGGGAGCGTGTGTGGGAGCGTGTGTGTGAGTGTGTGTGTGAGTGTGTATGCGTGGGAGCGTGTGTGTGAGTGTGTATGTGTGGGAGCGTGTGTGTGAGTGTGTATGTGTGGGAGCGTGTGTGTGAGTGTGTATGTGTGAGTGTGTATGTGTGAGTGTGCATGCTTGTGTACCTGTGTGTGGGTGTGTGTGAGATGTCGGTGCTGAAGGGATGTGCTGTGTGTTTGTAGTTCATAGCAAAGGAGGTGGAAAGAGGAAGAGGAGATGGGGGAGGGAGAGAAAGAGGGAGAGAGATGGAAGGAGGGAGAGAGAGAGAGAGAGAGAGAGAGAGAGAGAGAGAGATATTGAGGAGAGAGATGGAAGGAGAGAGAGAGAGAGAGATATTGAGAGAGAGTGAGAGAGAGATTGAGAGAGAGATTGAGAGAGAGAGAGAGAGAGAGAGAGAGAGAGAGAGAGAGAGAGAGAGAGAGAGAGAGAGAGAGAGAGGGTGGTTTGTGTATCTCACTCCTTCCCCTGCAGCATGCCATGGGTGGCTGTTTCTGGCTCCTGCTCTGAGCACATACGAGCGATTTACCAAAAATGATATTTTTAAAATAAACAAATAACATCTAAGAAGCGATTTAGGTAACAGGACTGTACGCTGAGATTGACCTTCTCAGCCACAGTTACAATATCATCAAATATACAGAAAAGAAAGTGAGAGGACTTACTTTTGGCCTTCAGAAGATCCAGATGATAAACGTCCAGGTGAACATGTGACGTGTGAAATGTTCCAGATGTTTCAGAGGGAGGAATGTGTTAGGGTAACAGGACTGAGTGAAAACCTGGAGACACGACTTAAACGTGTAGTTTAACAAAAATATTATGGATTTTGAATAAAAATGTTTTATTTAAACCATAGATGAGATATGGAGTCACACAGGAATGCAAAAAAAAAAAAAAAGATTTCTGAAGGACTTTCATCACTGTGTTTAAAGGTAAAGTGTAGTGTTCGAGGGCGGGGACAGGTAGAAAATGCTATTTTTCAGTGTTCTAGGTGGTTTTTATTAATGTTGTAAATGTTTTACATATTTAAATATTTAAATATTTTAGATTTGCAGGACACTCTGCTTAATAATAAAATGTCTTTTTCAGTTCATGTTCATGCATATTTATACACATCATATCCTGGGGACGGAAATGGCACCCAGTCGTGGAATGGCTCAAAAGATCTGTGGAGAATTTTGAAAAAGTCTTAATGGACGAATTCGAATCCACCAAAAACTGTTGTGTAATGTATTCTGTTAAAGAAAAAACAAACAGTCATTTATGGGAAATATTTAGAACACATTATATACAGTATCGTCATACACAGCTGTCAGAGTAGTGCTGAAAAGCTGAACTACACTTCCCATGAGCCCCAGCAGGTCACATGACACTCACCACTCACTCCTGTTTCCTGTTTCACCCTGTACTCACCGCTTTAGTTATTTTTTCACCTGCATTATAAAAGTCTGGACTGGCATACGGTGCCTCTGAGAAGTCTTGACACCAGCATTCAGGATAATTTAACAAGATTAACTAATCGTTATAAATGAGTCGTAGTGTCTTTCGTCATTTAAACATTCGTCTGATCATTTGTATAAAGTAATCAAATGTTTTATATCTGTAAAGATAAAAATTATATTGTGTGTGTATATATACTGTATACAGATACACAAACGTACAGAATAACTGTATATTTGATTTATTTACACCTATAAATGAATAAATGTATAAGTTATGCATAAATACAGATATAAAGGTGTATTGTGTACAGTGCAGTAATAAGAAACATCAGATGAACTCACATAAAGTTGAAAACACACAACATGTAAAACACTACATCAGTATAACTATCAATCTCCATTTATTTCTCTACACAGGTGTTCTCACTCAGGACAGTGATTGGGGTGTGAACTATACAGATAATCTGACCTGTGCTGTGAGAGGATTCAGTGTCTCCATTCCCTGTAGTTATTCTTATCCAACATCAAATCCCAGTATTCAGGTGACACAAATGCTGTGGTGCTCAATGAACTCAAACACAGGAGGGTGTACAAACCCCCCGTATATTTATAACAGCTCATCAATCACCACATCAGACTTTGAGTACGCTGGAGACGACAAATCAGACTGCACTTTGTTAATCCACAATGTACAGTTCAGTTATTCTGGAGAATACAGATTCAGATTTATAACTGATAATCCCAGTGACAGATACACAGGTAAACCTGGAGCGACTCTACAAGTTGCAGGTAATTTTAAATGATTAAAATAAAAATAAAAATGATTCCTTATCTTCATAATTTACTCACTTATAATAACAATGTAATAATTTTGCAGTCATTTTTCTCTTCATGAACCCTGACAGTAAATTTGAGTCCAGCTTTAATTTTGATCAAGAAATCTCATTTAGTTGATGTTTATTTTTCAATAATACATTTTTAACTGTGTGAGAAATCCTCATTGTAATCCTCAAGGAACTGTACAGTTTAGTGCCTTTTTTCCTGAGATTTAATTAGAATCAAACAGTAATAAGTTCAGTATTCTCCCAACACACAGTGTTAATGTCTTCATTTCTTAACTCCTAACACCTGAGAGTGACTCAGTTAATACACTCTTCTGTGTGTTTATTATCCCTGCTGCTGTCAGTCAATACAAACACACTGTACCGGACTGTATTACTGAATCATTTAATTATAAGTAGATTTCATAAAAACAGTTAATGGTTTAGAACTCGACTGTATTATAATGATTAACACCCTCTCAGTCCTGAGTGACTGACGTGGAGTCTTTCCTGCTCTCTGAAAAAGATTTAAAGGTGTCACTAATCAGGCTCAGTGGAATCGGAACCCTTAAACAAGGAGACTCGTTAAATCTGACGTGTGATGTGAACTGCACACAAAGTTCCTCACAGTTTGTGTGGTCTAAGAACAACGAGCGCTTAAATACATCAGGACGCGTTCTTCACTTTCCTGCTGTAACCGTGAGGGATTCTGGGAGTTACACCTGCACTTGGAAAACCAACAGGGCGTCAGGATCTGAAACGATCAGCCTTCTCGTCGAGGGTGGGTCCATCTGCTCACATCACTCCTGAATGTGTAAAATATTTAGAGCAGGAAAAAGTGACTTGTTTTGACTTTAATATTGACATGATTTTATTGAACAGATGAAATTCTTGCATGGCCGTTCTGCATCATTGGTGCTTTGGTGGCAGCTGGACTGATTTTGGTAGTTGTGATGTACAACAGGAGGTACATTTATTAATTTACATTTATTCATTTAGCAGACGCTTTTATCCAAAGCGACTTACAAATGAGAAAATACAAGCAAGGCAAAACTATATTTTCATACATTACAATAAAAATTATTATTATTATTATTATTATTATTATTATTATTATTATTAATTTTATTATTATTATCAATGTGTATTTTGTGTCTCTTAAATGAGTCTGTGTGTGATTGCAGGTGCGTCCACACTGATCAGCTGAAGGAGGACAATTCAGACGTCTACACCACAGTACAGTACAATACGTTCACCATGAACTGATCACACTTTCACACCTCAGTTACAGTTCAAATGTTAATTTTTCATTTTAAACAGGTTTAAAGTGCTGATCCTGGAGACTCCTTTCATAAATGTTATATAAACACTTCCTCACGAAAAGATTCATCATATCATCAATATATCAATATATCAATTATATCATATCAATTTTAAGAATTTGTTTTTAGGATTCGACAGGGCTGTGGTGTAAGGTTTGTTTTTATTGTGCTACTGATACTGAGCTTCACGTTTTCATCACTTACTGCTTTAAACAATCTTTACATCTTTGAGTTAGTGTTATAACGTAATAGTTTCCTGCTTTTTTGCTTATTGTTGTATGGAATAACTTGTTGATAAGAGGTATTGAATGAATTTGTGATGATGCATGAATGATGTAAACCATGTTTTTTTAAAACCGTGGCTATATCATGTAACATTTCTTAGTCAGCAATATTTAACAACAGAAACTGGAGGGAAACAGCAGGCGTGATGTTACTGATTATTACTGTTTCAAGAACTTCATTATCAAATGTATAAACCTTCCTTGTACAATGAAATTCTTAGTTTGTATGCTTTCACAGATGCTGCAGTGAAAAAAGTTAAATAGTAACAAATAAAACAAAAGAATTGTTTAGACGTTGTTCAAAGTAAGCTGGAACAAAATCAAAATGTGACCTAAAATTTGGAATTATAAGAATTATTCAACATAAATAACAGCGGAATTAAATAAACCTATATAAAGTAAACTCTTGGTTATATTTACATGAGGTTTTGTCCAGTTTAACATAACGCGTAACTTCTGTATTGATGACTAAAGCGAGTTCACTATATCATAATGTTCATTGTTAAAGTAACATGTTTATCTGCTTTGGTTTGACTTTCATGTGAATCAAGGTTTTATAATTTATTAAACTGAATCCTCTAGTATCTAGTCTGATCTTTGAGGAAATGAATGGATAAGTGTTTCTGTGTGATGTGTGAAGAGCGTTCATTTCTAGATCTTATAAATGAATTAAATTGAAATAGCGCTATAAATTCATCAATATTGCCCTCTACTGGCGAAAAACTGAAGCGCTACTGGAGCTCTATATTCACTAAATGATGAATTTCTGCACTGATATTTGTTAATATTTTACGACTTGTAATCCGATCCTGCATGTCTCCTGATGAATAGAAAAAGGCCAAAATGTTGTTGTGCTGTTTTTAAATTATCATTTGGAAAGTAACAAGTCATGTCTGTGGGTTTTCTGTTTAAACCAGGTATTTTTCTTTTCTGTTTACTATCTTGTTTACTGCTGTGATCATTTTGAGGATAAAACCCTGTATGCAAATACAATCGTGGAAAGAGTACAAAACACACGGACTTGGGTAAAAGTAATGGCGTAATAATTACTTTAACACGTCAAAGTAGTCACTAAGAAAATTACTCCGGTAAGAGTAAACAAGTAAAAACAAAACAAAACTTAAAAAAAAAACTAATTTCTTTATAAGAAATTACAGAACTAATCCGAAAGTCATATTTTCTCTTCAGCTCATATGCTAACACAGTGAGCTATACTGAAGTAAACACCACCTCCATTATCAACAGTATATATACAAGAAAGGTAACGTTAGCTCGCTAGCTAATGTATACAAATGTACGGAGCCCCCTAGTGCCCAAGTCATGCACTTTTTAGACGGTCCCTTACTGACTGCACTGATGACCTGCGTTTCCCAAAAATCGCTTCCGCTTCCGGGCTTTAACCGGAGAAAATGTAAAAATATGTTCAGTTGTATTGGTTCTATGTCCACTCAATACAGATTATGTCCCTTTTGTGTGTTTATTTCTTGAGAAATAGATGAGAGAAGCTCAAGTGTACAGCGAATGTCCAATAGAAACCCAACTTTAACGCGGTGCGCGCGCGGTTTACAAACCCGAGAGCACGGATTACACACGGCTGTTTTATTTATTTATTTTTTTAACCTGGCACTAGGGGGCTCCGCACAAATGCATAGTTAGCTATCAAGAAAAGATTAATTTACACCTTACACAGTAACCTGAGCCTTAGCTGTAGTCTGTAGCAGCATTTAGAGATATTTAACACAACAGGCACACACTCTAAGGTGATATTTGTTGGTTTGGTTCTCTACCAATTTGAAATGGTCGTTCTATAATTTAATTTAATTTGAATCCTGGCTCGATCTGAGTGAATTATCTCCATACTTGGACTCCAATTACTTTAAAATCCTACAGTAAAATTAATTCCTTTACATTCCGAGCATAATGAAACCCACTGAAACTAATATGTGTTGCTTTGATGGTCTATTAATGACTGTATTTATGAGTGGACAACATGGCGGCACTCACTCCCATTGTGTGTTTTTGAAGCCTTTTTGGAGTTGCAATGGGAGTCGCCATCTTGAAGAAATTAGTGCCAGAGTCTGCACAGTAGAGACTTGGGACAGCAGATACAGCAGGACAGTGTGTCCTCCTCTCACCTGCCCAAACATGAACCTGTCCACGATTACCTACAGAGCAACTTAAAATGGCGCTGTGGGAAGTAGAGCTTTAATAATTAACATGTAAAATGTGAAGCTCTACCCCATCTGAAAAAGTGCTCTTACATCCACCGCTCATCATCAGTTCATTTAAAAAGGAGAGACTGGCTAACATTACCAAGATATTTAAGTGTTCGCTAAGGTCGTACAGTTAATAAATTAATATGAAATGTAGCTAGTGTTAGGTGACTTGGATTGTGCCATCATTTCATCCACTCATGTTGGTTTGCTAGCTATAACATCAGTACAGTGAGCTACAGCTTAGACATCAAAATGAGCCACAGATCAGAAAATCTGTAGGCCTAGAGAATCCCCTGCAGAGGCTCTGTTAGAACAGTTTACAGTGGAACAGGAAATGGCTTTGATACAGAACTGTCCAGAGCTTCAGGTGTGTGTGTTCCTTAGGCTTGACTGTAATATCTGACTCCTTCAATCACCTCATCAACCACACCGTTTTTTTTATTTATCACCAAATTTAAAAACAACCCACACATTTATCATAAGAAAAATATTGTGGGAGATATTAATGTCAACGTGTAAAAATGACACAATACTATTCCTGAAAATAATTTGTGGAGAAGTAACTTAAACTGGAAGTTTGACTCGGTCTCCATTCACTAACATGGGAATGGACGGCGATAAAAACTGTTCTGCAGCCAACCACTAGAGGGCATCAGAGACATTCTGGCTTCACTTTTGGCTTTCTTGTTACAACGTCCAGTTTAGTATTATAACGTGCAGTTAAGTTCAAATGCAAAACAGGAAATGAATATGCTGTTTCACACCCCATGAGCTGAAAAATAAAAATAGACTTTATTCACAAGCAGAAGCGTTAAAGCATGAGGTGTGAACCTGTGATCAGCTCGCTGCTACTAAACATTAGCATAGATGTCAGAATCGTCCTCCTTCTGCTGGGCATTGGCATAGATGTCAGAATCGTCCTCCTTCTGCTGGGCATTGGCATAGATGTCAGAATCGTCCTCCTTCTGCTGCTCAATGTGGACACTCCTGCGTTCACACAGAAACCTGTTTATGAGGCACAAACTATAAATTAATTGCTGTTAATTACTCAATTAACAGTTTGTCAGTGCCGCTCGTGACACGTCAAAATTGTATGCTTTCATAGAGACCTTTTTGGTTTCACCAAAAGATCGTGAACTTTTTAGACCGTAAAGATCTAGAAAAGCATGCAGAGTTTTACCTCCTGTGGTAAATCACAGCTGCGATAGCTAAGATGATGATAATCAGTCCACCTGTCACCACAACAATCATCCAGACTGACCAATGGTCAGGATTTTCAGGATTGTCACCTTTTAAAAAACAACAAGTGTTTAATATGTGAATATTCATGTGAACACAAGTCACTTTATTTCCTTCAGTAATCATTCGAGACAGTGTGATATTTTAACTTCAGGAGTGATGTGAGCAGATGGACCCACCCTCGACGAGAAGGCTGATCATTTTAGATCCTGACGCCCTGTTGGTTTTCCAAGTGCAGGTGTAATTCCCAGAATCCCTCACGGTTACAGCAGGAAAGTGAAGAACGGGTCCTGATGTATTTAAGCGCTCGTTGTTCTTAGACCACACAAACTGTGAGGAACTTTGTGTGCAGTTCACATCACACGTCAGATTTAACGAGTCTCCTTGTTTAAGGGTTCCGTTTCCACTGAGCCTGATTAGTGACACCTTTAAATCTTTTTCAGAGAGCAGGAAAGACTCCACGTCAGTCACTCAGGACTGAGAGGGTGTTAATCATTATAATACAGTCGAGTTCTACAATCTGAATCAACAACTCGTCCTTATATAATGTGTTTAGTTAGTTTTTCTATTTTTATTAATATATGTTTTCTATATAAAGTGTTATATCACAGCGCTGCTGAGTTCTGGACTGTGATTGGTCAGGAGGTGGTTAATTTTCTATAACAGCAGCTCTGACAGTAGCGCAGCTACAAATCACAGGTTTATATTAATGCGCTTGTGCTGTTATGAGAAAATAATCTGCTCATTTTCTATAATCCAATAACAGCACGGCCCATCACATTCTGTCTTTAATTTATTATCAGCTGAAAATATTTTTGATAACTGGTAGAATAAAATAATAAAAACACGCCTTCGCAGTTGAATCTTATAGAAAGTTCATTATGCACATAAAGAATATATTATTTATTTGTTTTTTTAAAACATAGCATTTACCTGAAACTTGTAGGATCTGTCCAGGTTCACCCGTCCACATGCCACCGCTCACATTAGTTATGAATCTGAATCTGTACGTTCCAGAATAACTGAACTGTACATTGTGGATTAACAAAGTGCAGTTTGATTTGTCGTCTCCAGCGTACTCAAAGTCTGATGTGGTGATTGATGCGCTGTTATAAACATACGGGGGGTTTTGACACTTATCTGTGTTTGAGTTCATTGAGCACCACAGCTTTTGTGTCACTTGATAATTGTGCTGTGGATAAGAATAACTACAGGGAATGGAGACACTGAATCCTCTCACAGCACAGATCGGCGTGGTATAATTCACACCCCAACCACCTACAAAATAAGAGTGTACATAAAGCAGTTACGATTTAAAAAGTTACAAAATATATATTTCTTTCAAGATCTACATTTGAGAAGAAGCACATACAGATCCTATCAATAACAATTTCTTAAAATGTTCCAGCACACACACACGGGCAAAAATGTTATGAGCAGATGGACCCACCCTCGACGAGAAGGCTGATCGCTTTAGATCCTGACGCCCTGTTGGTTTTCCAAGTGCAGGTGTAACTCCCAGAATCCCTCACGGTTACAGCAGGAAAGTGAAGAACGGGTCCTGATGTATTTAAGCGCTCGTTGTTCTTAGACCACACAAACTGTGAGGAACTTTGTGTGCAGTTCACATCACACGTCAGATTTAACGAGTCTCCTTGTTTAAGGGTTCCGATTCCACTGAGCCTGATTAGTGACACCTTTAAATCTTTTTCAGAGAGCAGGAAAGACTCCACGTCAGTCACTCAGGACTGAGAGGGTGTTAATCATTATAATACAGTCGAGTTCTACAATCTGAATCAACAACACTTCCTTATATAATGTGCTTCGTTAGTTTTTCTATTTTTATTAATATATGTTTTCTATATAAAGTGTTATATCACAGCGCTGCTGAGTTCTGGACTGTGATTGGTCAGGAGGTGATTAATTTTCTATAACAGCAGCTCTGACAGTAGCGCAGCTACAAATCACAGGTTTATATTAATGCGCTTGTGCTGTTATGAGAAAATAATCAACTTCACGTCAGGCCGCATCACACCACCAGGTCAGTGATTATTTTCCAATAACAGCATGCCCCATCATCTTCTGTCTTTAATTTATTATCAGCTGAAAATGTTTTTGATAACTGGTAGAATAAAATAATAAAAACACGCCTTCACAGTGGAATCTTATAGAAAGTTCATTATGCACATAAAGAATATATTATTATTATTGTTTTTTTTTTTAAACCATAGCATTTACCTGCAACTTGTAGAGTCGCTCCAGGTTCACCTGTCCACATGCCACCGCTCACATCAGTTATAAATCTGAATCTGTACTCTCCAGAATAACTGAACTGTACATTGTGGATTAACAAAGTGCAGTCTGATTTGTCGTCTCCAGCGTACTCAAAGTCTGATGTGGTGATTGATGCGCTGTTATAAACATACGGGGGGTTTTGACACTTATCTGTGTTTGAGTTCATTGAGCACCAAAGCTTTTGTGTCACCTGAATATTGGGTTTTGATGTTGGATAATAATAACTACAGGGAATGGAGACACTGAATCCTCTCACAGCACAGATCGGATTATTGGGATAGTTCACACCCCAATCACTGTGAGCGAGAACTCCTGCAAAATAAGTGTGTACATAAAGCAGTCAAGATTTAAAAAGGTAAAATAAAAAATAAATCTTTTAACATCTACATTGGAGAAGAAGCACGTTCAGATTTCATCAATAATTTTAGACATTTCTTCAAATATGCCAAAACACACAGACACCCACACACACAAACACACACACACACACACACACACACACACACACACACACACACACACACACACACACACACACACACACACAGAGGAAGCAATGTTGTGAGCAGATGTATCAGTGAATCAGGACTGAAAGGGTGTTAATCATTTTAATACAGCGGTCCACCTGCTCCTGCTTGATCGGGATGAAAACCTGCACCCACAGCGGCTCTTCGCAGATGAGATTGGACACCGCTGGTCTAACTAGTATCTAGAGTAAGATGTGTTCGGGTAACATAAGCTAAGCTCATTGCTAGCTCGTTACTCTTTGCTATGACAGTAGCACCCTGTTGACTGATCTAAGATAATGAAGTATTCATTCTGTTCATTCTTACACTGTATATAAAATATAGTAATATGACTGGTGTGGGTGAGGCACTGGGTAAGTTTCCGCTTCAGAAACTTCAGAGTAAGTTACTTCAGAAACAGCTCTCCAGATACTTAATTACTTTGCTTCTTTGTTAACGTTTACCTGCAACTTGAAGAGTTATTCCAGGATCACCTGTCCATCTTCCATCATCCTTATCGGCTATAAATCCGAATCTGTACTTTCCAGAATAACTGAACTGTACATTGTGGATTAACAAAGTGCAGTTTGACTTTTTTGTCTCCAAGGACAATGTTGTCTCTAACTCAGGGCCAATTCTAGACATTTGGAGGCCCTTGGTAAAATCTATGTTGGAGGCCAACAACACGAAATGATGCTGATTGACAGAATAAGGCCCAGTTTATTTTTAAAAATACATTACAATCAGTCCAAAATACATGACGACAACTCACATACCTGCATCATGAGCTGCACTTTTCTTAATTAAAGTCAGTCCACTGCAGAAAAGTTGCATTTTGTTCATCGTACCCGATCTGTTCGTACATTCAGAGGGTGGGACCCAGTTTGAAACGGGGACATTAATTGGTTTCACTGCAGGTGAGTGACAATTCTTCTATATCCAATGGACAAAGAGCCGAGACTTTTGCTGTCCGTCTTGAGTGGTGGACTAGCGCACAGTGATGTGACGGTTATGGAAGCCCCGCCTCCAGGCCCAAGGTCGTAGGCATTTGCCTACTCTGACAATTAATAGCTGTGAACATCTACTCTTGGCTTGAGCCCTGGGTTTCGACTGTTGTTGAAAAGGATAAATCAACGTGAAGACCAAAGAACTGTTTATGGGAGAAAAGCAATCCATTTCGGCCAATGAAAACAACAGCAGTCGATGACAGAAACATTGTGAGAGCTGTGAAAAATAACCCAAACACCCAAAAACAAAATCTCCACAGGGCAGGGATGACTGTCACAATCCACCATTTGAAGAAGTGCAGTAGCAAAGATGCCATATCATAAGATGCAGACCACTCATCAGCAGTAAGAATCAGAAAGCCAGATTGATATTCACAAATAAATACAAAGATGAATCACAAAAGGTCTGCAACCAAGATTAACCAGTACCAAAGTGATGGAAAGGCCAAAGTGTGGAGAAAGAAAGGATCTGCTCATGATCCAAAACAAACGATCTTATGGTTCAAGCATGGTGGAGGTAGTGTCATGGCTTGGGCTTGCATGGCTGCTTCTGGAACATTCTCACTAATCTTTATTGATGATGTAACTCATGATGGTATCAGCAGAATGAATACATAAGAGAAATGCATCCAATCGAATTGGGAGGAACTTCATCATGCAGCAAGACAACGACCCAAACACACTTCCAACTCAACACAGGTCTTCACCAAAGGAAAAAGTGGAAGGTTTTAGACTGGCCAAGTCAATCACCAGACCTTCACCCAACTGATCAGCATTTCACCTCCTGAAGAGGAGACTGAAGGGAGAAACCCCCGAAACAAACAACAACCGAAAGAAGTCTGTAAAAGCAGTTTGGTGGTTAGTGGATCACCGGCTTGATGCAGTTGTTGCAAGCAAAGGATATGCAACCAAATATTACGTGTTATTTACTTTAATTTCCTTAGAAAATTGGGTGTACATTTCACCTAAAATTGTGCTTTTGCCACTAAAAGTTCCACGTTCTAAACTGTTTAACACCTCCCAATGTAAATAACAGGAAGTGAAATCTGAAAGTCTGATCTATCGTCTCAGATTCATCTTTTCATCTGAAATACAAATGTCTTCAACGTATAACAAGAACAATAGAATTGGTCTTGCTGTTCCAATACTGTTTTTATGACGAACGTTACAATTATTAATGTGCTTTTTTTCTTATTAATCATCATGTATTTGCCTCAGCACAACTAAAGGTTACTTAAATCATCATTAGGATTGACTTATCAATCGTTCACTAACATTAGACAGTATAATATGTTTGTGCAAGTGTATAATCCAGTAACTGACCATACACACTGACTGTACTCTGACCGTACACACTGACCATACACACTGACTGTACACACTGACTGTACACACTAACTGTACACACTGAGCGTACACACTGTAACATCAATCAGAAAACAGTTAAAACTCTGAACAATAATAGTGTGTAAGAGTGAGAGGATGTTTCATACCGGACAGTGTGAGCAGAATTACAGACAAGTGCAGCATCTTCATCTCTTCTTCAGGAAGAACTTCACACACTGAGTATTGGGTGTGTTTATATACTGAACTCACTGACTTGGTCATAATGTGAGAACTAAAACCACTTCCTGGATCAAAAGAATGCACCCTGTAACTCAAACACCACAGCAGCAACAAACTATTAACATAGGAAGATGGTGCCAGATGAGTAGTGTTTTGTTTTTTGCATAAATGTACACACACACACACACACACACACACACACACACACACACACACACACACACGCTGCTTGTGTCCAGATATTATATTTGAATACACCTGTTTAAAGCACGGTTTATTCACTTTTACTCTTTTCAACTATTTCAGGATACTAACCTTATACTATTAGAATAATAAAATAATTATAAAATACAAATAATGAAATAACACACAAACTGCAGTTCTCATGACCCTTTGCATACTTCTTCATGAGGCTCTTCACCCAGGAGGTTTTTCTTAAAATTCTCAGCGGAAATGAACTCCTCACTGCTTTTCCTACTTGAAAAACTATTTGTTGAAGGAAAATAGTTCATTTTAAAGTAATTTAAAAAAAAGATTATAATATATTTTGTCTGAGAAATGCATATATATAACGGCATTAACGTAACTGTTTACATTTAGCATGGGATCTGGTCAATAAGGTGCACTCAATAAGCACAGAATCGAAGTGAAATAGGCCATTAGGATTAAGCTGGCATATACGACCAATAACTGTATATACAGTATGGGTGGATGTCATAACAGGGATGTCTCTGAGGCCCTCTAGTGGCTGGCTGCGGTACCGTTTTTAAACCCTGTCTATTCTCCTTAGTGATTGGGAAAGGTGGCGAACTTCCATTTTAAGATAAATCTCCTTAAATTATTTTTGGGAAAAAGTCTTCAGAGCACCTTGATATCTCCCCCCGTATTCTTACTTACGAGTTGTTTTATATGAGTTATTTGGTAATAAATAAAAGGGCGTGGCAGCAACCCCGGTGGTGCGAAGCAAATATGCATGCCACTAAGCTCCCTGTCCCCTGAGTACAAGTACAAGGACAATGAAATGCAGTTCACATCCAACCAGTAGTGCACATAACATATGTTATAATGCAGCACATTTAGATAACGGTGTACAGGTAAATGCCCTGCGATGGACTGGCACCCTGTCCAGGGTGTACCCCGCCGTGTGCCCGATGCTCCCTGGGATAGGTTCCAGGTTCCCCCGTGACCCCGAAAAGGAGTAAGCGGTAGAAGATGGATGGATGGATGGATGGATGGATGTACAGGTAAATGTAAACAGTATGACTCATACCAGTTATGCAAATAGAATGAAGTTAAATGAAACAAATAAGAATTATAGTGCAATAAGTTGAGATAAACAGTATACAGGTAGAGGTAAACAGCAACAGGAGTAAGTAATAAAACACAATGAAGTTGATTATTTTCCTATAACGGCACAAAAATCACACATTTTTGTTATTAGTATTAGAACGAGTGCATTAATATAAACCTGTGATTTGTAGCTGCGCTACTGTCAGAGCTGCTGTTATAGAAAATTAATTACCTCCTGACCAATCACAGTCCAGAACTCAGCAGCACCGTGATTTACATTAATATACCCCCCACCCCCATCACCGTGTGTGAATTCATTAGTACACACAGGTAAACTTCCTCTCTGCGTATTTTCATAGGAACACATTTGACTTCCCACTTATTATAACCAGGTCAGTGAGCTAAGCGAACATGCAGACACAAAGCTGATCACAGCTACATTTGTTAACAGCAGGGATGAAGATGCTTCAGCTGGTTACGATTCTACTCACGCTGTCCGGTATGAAACCTCATCTCACTCTCAGTTTCTTCTACAGAATTATTGCTCAGTGTTGTGAGTTTTTCACTGATTCATGTTGCAGTGTGTATTGGACTATACACAGGTACATACTGACATATTAATCTGTGTCTGATCAGAGACTAATAATGACGGGTTAAAGTGATGTGTAGATGTTATTTGATATTTTTACATTTAAATATATTACTAGTACATTCTTAACGTGCTAATAATGCTCGACTGCTATTGCAAGTCAAAGACACACTGATGAATAAGAAATGGAACCAAATGTAATGAATTATCTGTCATCATCTTACATCTGTCTTTGTATGAGGAGCTTTATGCTATATTTTGTACATGCTGTGCTGTTTTCCCCAATGATTCGGGAGACCAGGTTCCTTTTATAGGCCGTCTAAGTCATACACTGGGGTAAAAGACTAATTAAAATAGGACATGTATTACAGGTGTGTGTGGTGAAGTAATGTCTAATGCTTTCTCTACACGCTTATTTTGAGGCTGTTCGCTCGTCCTGTTATTGTGAAACATGCTGAGCCAGTTTGTGCTGTGAGAGGATTCAGTGTCTCATTTCCCTGTAGTTATATTATCCACAAAATGATCAGGTGATCCTAGAGTGACTCTACAACTGCACTTTATTCATATTTCATATATGTTCACATGTATAATCATTCACAATCCAGAATTCAGCAGTGCTGTGGTAAAATAAATGATGGATTCTTACTGAAGAAATATAATTAAAAAAAAACCCAAATATAAAAAAACATGTTCTTGCTGCTGGATTGGGACTTTATGACTCGACTGTATTATAATGATTAACACCCTCTCAGTCCTGAGTGACTGACGTGGAGTCTTTCCTGCTCTCTGAAAAAGATTTAAAGGTGTCACTAATCAGGCTCAGTGGAATCGGAACCCTTAAACAAGGAGACTCGTTAAATCTGACGTGTGATGTGAGATTTTATAAATATATATTTTTTTAACCTACCTTTTTAAATCTTGACTGCTTTATGTACACACTTATTTTGCAGGAGTTCTCGCTCCCTATGATTTGGGTGTGAACTATCCGGATAATCTGATCTGTGCTGTGAGAGGATTCAGTGTCTCCATTCCCTGTAGTTATTATTATTATTCTTATCCAACATCAAATCCCAGTATTCAGGTGATACAAAAGCTTTGGTGCTCAATGAACTCAAACACAGACGTGTGTATGAACCCCCCACATGTTTATAACAGCTCATCAATCACCACATCAGACTTTGAGTACGCTGGAGACGACAAATCAAACTGCACTTTGTTAATCCACAATGTACAGTTCAGTTATTCTGGAGAGTACAGATTCAGATTTATAACAACTGATGTGCCCAGTGGAAGATTCACAGGTAAACCTGGACCGACTCTACAAGTTGCAGGTAAATGCTATGTTTTAAAAAAACAAATAAATAATATATTCTTTATGTGCATAATGAACTTTCTGTAAGATTCCACTGTGAAGGCGTGTTTTTATTATTTTATTCTACCAGTTATCAAAAATATTTTCAGCTGATAATAAATTAAGGACAGAAGATGATGGGGCATGCTGTTATTGGAAAATAATCACTGACCTGGTGGTGTGATGCGGCCTGACGTGAAGTTGATTATTTTCTCATAACAGCACAAGCGCATTAATATAAACCTGTGATTTGTAGCTGCGCTACTGTCAGAGCTGCTGTTATAGAAAATTAACCACCTCCTGACCAATCACAGTCCAGAACTCAGCAGCGCTGTGATATAACACTTTATATATAACATATATTAATAAAAATAGAAAAACTAACGAAACACATTATATAAGGACGTGTTGTTGATTCAGATTGTAGAACTCAACTGTATTATAATGATTAACACCCTCTCAGTCCTGAGTGACTGACGTGGAGTCTTTCCTGCTCTCTGAAAAAGATTTAAAGGTGTCACTAATCAGGCTCAGTGGAATCGGAACCCTTAAACAAGGAGACTCGTTAAATCTGACGTGTGATGTGAACTGCACACAAAGTTCCTCACAGTTTGTGTGGTCTAAGAACAACGAGCGCTTAAATACATCAGGACGCGTTCTTCACTTTCCTGCTGTAACCGTGAGGGATTCTGGGAATTACACCTGCACTTGGAAAACCAACAGGGCGTCAGGATCTGAAACGATCAGCCTTCTCGTCGAGGGTGGGTCCATCTGCTCATAACACTCCTGAATGTCTCGAATGATTACTGAAGGAAAGGAAGAAGTCGATCATGTGCCCCTACACTCCTGTAGCAAGTGACTTGTGTTCAGTTTTTTCTTGTTTTCTTCTCAACAGGTGAAAATCATCAGCCAAACTGGATCATTGCTGTGGTGACATCTGGAGTGATTTTCATCATCTTAGTCCTCTTAGGAGCTGCGATTTGCAACAGAAGGTAAAGTTCTGGATGTTTCCATACAGATAGGATGATACTCACGGCCCCCAAAGGTTCAGAAATGCAATATTATTTATTAAAAATACAGCATGTCTTCATGGAAGCATGCAGTCATCCTGAGGAGATGGGCAGGGCGTGTAATGTTGTAGAGCAGAGGCTAATCAGTTTGAATGTCTGTGAAGAGCAGTTCTCTTACGAGGACCTGTTGCATCTTGCAGATGGATTAGACTGGACAGTTTAAGAAGCAAATATAAGATGCTGAACATTATGAAAGCGAGTACACAGTCCTGTTTACTCTGCTATGGATCGGAAAGCGATGTTGGGACGGTTTTAGAGAGTGCTGTGTAAACGCAAGACTTCCACATGATACGTTACGATTTTGATTAAAAAGATAACAATTTGACGTTTGACAGTACCACTGAATCTGCACAGTACGATATATTTCGATTCGAGTTAATAGCCTGTGATCGTTATGTGACCAGACGGATATGTTCAGAATCTGGGGTAGGCCTACCGTTAATTTGTGAATGACGATGATGTCGAAAAGGACTGTTTTAAAACTATCAGAGTTGTGGACAAATCCCCTTGCTAGCCTGTTTAATTATTTACACACCACTTTAACAATGTGAATTATTTTTTACACACCAGTTGCTTGTCCTTTTTTGACAGTAATGGATTGATGATTATTAATTTCAGTCACTGCCTTTTAAATCAATGAATCAATCCAAATCATCAGATTGTTACACCCCTACAGCACCCATGAAGTGTGTTGGAACTCGGTGATGTGAATCTTTTAGGGATGATTAAAATGCTTCAGCTTCACCAGAAGTAAGATGCTTGAAGAATCAGGAGACCAAGAGCCAGAGTATAGTCAAAGAGATGGTTTATTATGCGCACAAAGACACGCTGGGCATTACAGCGTTTCGTAGTCTTAATCTTAGTCTAAACATAAGTTGGATACAGGTGGCTTTTATACTCATATGTACGTGCAAGCAACATACCCAAGGCTAGTTAAGGAAAACATAAAAGAAAAACAGAAGACAAAACACCTTGATAACAACGTAATCAAGGACAGAAACCCAAAAGCATCATGACCATGACCATGAGTGAGCAAAAATCGGAAATGACTGAATCATAATCATGGAAAATAAGGAAAAATATTTCAAAAAGGTCCATCGTGTTAACCAGGTCAAAAACATTAGACAGATCAGTGAAGGCCATGAACAGTGGCTGTCTCGACTCTTGAGCTGAGGATCTCATGGGATCTTGGGTGCTTGTCGATTAGGATGAGGATGGAGATTCCCAGGTTATTGCTGAAATTGTTGTGGTCACTATTATTGAGCAGCCTTCTTAGTCATGGTCCTGGAATACTAAATATTTAGTGTTTTAACGAGGCTGGTGGTTTCTGTTCCTCCCCTCTGAAGTTTACCTCGTGCACTGGTTTCACCGTCCACTGGCTGGTCTGATATCTAAATTAAGGTGTCGTCTTTCTGCTTCTGCCAGGAGGAAACCCGACGCTCCGGAAGACAACAGCAGAAACGCTGGAGAGCAAACACAGGTATGACATAGTTAATAGTCGACACTTAGTTCAGTAGAGACTGCATTCTTAAATAATCAGAACCAAACCCCGTCATACTTATAACTCGGAAAGAACCTCCAACGTAAGAGGGGTTGAAAATAACCATTAGACATTTTTTCTAAAGCCAAAAACTGATGTTCTTCTAGCACATAATCTCTGACAGTTAAATGAATGAGAAGGAGATCTCACCAGTTGCTACGGCCAAATAATTAATTCAGAGTAACTACAGCTCAAAGAACCTCGGGAGAGAAAAAAACCCCCAGTAGTCCTCTGTGCAGGCTTCATTACTTCAGAATGGACCACCCCATTAGCATTCCCCGTGAGCACAGGAACGCTAATTTCTTTGCTTTGTAAGAATTTTTTCTGTGTTTATTTTTTCAAGAGTTAAAATGTGAGGTCACTCCCAAGAACCAACTTTATCATTCAAATCAAATACAAAAACTTTATTATTATTATTATTATTATTCAAATGTAGCTGTGTCAGAAATACTTCTTTGAATCGTGTTCACACACTTTATCATTAATTTTATTTTAATGGTAATTTGAGTCCCCGCAGGTAAAGCAGCTTCCTCTGCCCAATGAAGAAGTGCCGCAGCAGGGGGAAGTGACTTATGCAACTGTGTGTGCCAAAGACAACAATCTGAACAATGGGTAAGAACTAATGCTGTGTAGACAGAGGCAGGTTCAGGTTAACTGTTTGTTAGCTCCTTTATCCAAAAAACTGGGACATTTTACTCACATAAACTTGGGACTTAGCAGACCCTGTTAATTTAACCTATAGGCTTAGTCCTCTGTCAGTTTGTAATAATTATAATAATATTAGATGGAATTATGGTTTAATAAATAGTGTTTTGAGTTAACTCGAATCATACTAGCTAAATACAACTTAGCTAACAGCTAGAGAACCCAGTCTTGCTGTTCTCTGTGCCGCCTCAAACGTTCAATGAATTTCGAGGTTATTGCATCTCTGAGTTCTGTCTCATCTCCTTTTTTGACTTTTCCTGCAGCTTTTTTCCATATTAAATTTGTCTTTTTTCATTTGTAGATGTTAGTCATTAGGAGCATTTACTTAAGCACTTCACACGTGTTCACATTCACAAATCAAAGTGCTGTTCAATGTGATCTACAACAGTTGTAAACAGATTCCATGTGTGTACTGCTATACACGGCTCATAAATGGGTTTGTGTGTGATTGCAGGCGTGTCCACACTGAGCAGAAGAAGGAGGACATATCTGTTATCTACAGTACTGTGACAATAAAATGATCACGTATTTGACATCATATCTTGAGGCGCTTATTTTACTCAGGCAGCTTAAGGGGGGGGTTGACTATGCAACCTGGCACGCTACTAGAAGATGGATTCAGAGTGCACAGTAGTGACACCTGCTGGTGAAGAGGATGTTTTACACACACTCCTGCTGCCCAGTGTGATGTGATCCTGACACACTCCTTCTTCTTGATCAATCCTAAATGCTCTACTCCTGCTTCTTCATCTTAGAGCTTTCTACAGGTCCACCTCACATTCCTGCTGCAGTAGATAATCTCATCTGGACACCACAGATTTGAACTTCCTATGACCTGCAGCTGTAATTATAAAGACTGTCTCATGTTCATCCCAGGATTCTGATTCACAGTATGATGATAGAGAACCTCTCGTATCATTGCAACACACATTACTATGTGCCTTTTCTCTGTAATGATTTATAATCCCACTATCCAGTGGGACGCAGAAGAGGATCTGTTCCTACTCTAATTCTGGTTCTTCCTCATGCCGTCTAACAGTTTTTCCTTCCTCATCACCTCTGGATTGTTAGATTAGGGACCTAAATCTACATCCAGATTTCTGTAAAGCTACACCAAAAAAGTAACTGATTTTGATTTGTAAAATTGAATTAAAATATATATTTTTAACTTGTTTGTAAGTTAGTCAAGAGCTGATAATATATTACATTTGCAGTTTCTTCTTTTTTTTTTGTCTTAAACTGTAGTAATAAACATATCAAATATCAACAGAAAAATGTTTAGTTCACTTTTTACCCACTCAGGACCACCACATTATCATAAACTTAGCAGCTGTAGAGAAGTCTTTATGCCCTGCCCACTTCACAATCACGTCACGTCACAGCAAACCAGTGACTACATTTCCCATCCTGCACTGCGGCCTACAAACACTCGTCTTCATTCTAATCACGCGCACCTGCATCCAATTCACAGCACAATCACAACCACAGGTTAGAAGGACTTTATATCACTTCACCCTTTGTGAAGTAAACGCTCGTTACCTTCAGTCTCCGGCGTTACAAGCCTGGATACTGTGTTTGTTTATTCTGGTTTTGACCTTTTTTTGGCCTGATATATTTTAATACTAGATTTTAGGTTTTATTAAGTATGTACATTTATGCATACAGTATTTAATTAGATGTCTTATTTGGTTAAATAAGATTTGGTTAAATACTGTGTGTATCCACACAGTGTCTTGCCTTAAAGAATATTATTTAAATTGGAAAAAAAAAAAAAAGGACCGGAAACTTAAATTAGGTTATTTGTGCCCCTGAATGACCCCCCCCCCCCCCCCCCCCCCCCCAAAGAATGTGTAAATCTGTGGTGTAAGTGGCACTTCAGCAAGCTTGAAACCGCAGGATAGGAACAGAGAGAGCAAGCGGAAGCAACTGAATAGTGAGAAAACACAAAAAGGATGCAGAATGAAGAAATGTGGTCATGAGAGAGAGAGAGAGAGAGAGAGAGAGAGAGAGAGAGTGTCAGTCAGTCCAAACACAGAGATGAAGCCGTCTCGTGTTGCTAATTCCACTGTCACTTCATCTCCATCAGCAGTAATGAATATCTCCATCTTGGAAAAACGACACCAAACCTGCCAAAAAAAAAGTGTTGTAAAAATGAATATGACGTTCTCATGCTCATTCTCACCAAGTACTAGCAGATAGCTTTAGCACAATGTTAGCAAAACAGCTCTCTGAGGGACCAGAGTAGATTCTCCACTGGCTTTATAATGATACTTGTATTAAATTAAATAGTTGTAATGGAGTGCATGTACCAATTAAAAATTGTGCATGATGCCTCCAGCTACATCCCCAAGTGTTGTAATCAATTTTTTTTTTGTTTTTTTTTTTGAGGAACTTCTTTCAGTTCTCACTTATAGTTACCAAATCACTGAGCAGAAACAAAGCTGCTGTGTGCAGTTCTTGGTGAAGAAGCGATGAAGACGCTGTACTTGTTCACGCTCACGCTGTCTGGTATGAAGAATATTTCACTCTTGGGTTTGAACTTTTTGCTGATTAATGTTGCAGTGTGTACCTTCAGTTACTGAATACTGTATTAAGTACTTTAAAATAATAATTAACTCTTCATTCGTTTCTGATCAAGAACTTGACTTAAGCTTCGTTAATGAAGATGCAATAAGAATTATTGTGGTGTTGTGACATTTCAAAACTTTAAATATCATCAGTGTACCTGTCTGGTGTATGAATAAGCACTTGGAACTGATATAAAATATTTTAGTGGGGTTCAAACCTCAAATCCACCGCCTCTCAGATACTTCTGAATTTTCCACTGAGGGCAGAATCATGCATTATGTTACACAAATAATGTAAAAAATAACTGTACATTGTGTAATGTATAATTATATAACATAGCAGATATGATTTATCGGGTGATAGGGGTCGACAGACCGGAAGTGTGTACACGTCACACTCACTACATTACGTACATGATGATAGGCTGTAATGAGAGGTTTATATTAATGCACATGTTCTAACACTCATTCACAGGGATTTGAACTCTAAGCCTAATAATTAACAGCTAATTGACTTTACTGTACCATGACAGGCTAAAGAGACCTTTTTTAGTTCCCTGACTCTTGAATTAAAATCTTAAAAGCCTGTTGTCCAATGAGCGTTAATCTTCTGCCTCATTAAAACAGCGACTACATGAACACCTAACACACACTAACTGATGCACAATGCCAAAGACCCTTAGTTTTGGAGCTGAGGAGTCAAAGGAGATTTTTACGCAGGTGGCATTGTTTACTGACAAGAGATTGAGTTTAAAGAGAGATTTGATTAAAATAAATAATTAAATAAAACTTCAATTGATTTTGCATCACATGTTTTGCAGGTGTTCTCACTCAGGTCAGTGATTATGGTGTGAACTATCCGGATAATCCGATCTGTGCTGTGAGAGGATTCAGTGTCTCCATTCCCTGTAGTTATTATTATCCAACATCAAATCCCAGTATTCAGGTGATACGAATGCTTTGGTGCTCATTGAACTCAAACACAGGAAGGTGTATAAACCCCCCGTATGTTTATAACAGCTCATCAATCACCACATCAGACTTTGAGTACGCTGGAGACGACAAATCAGACTGCACTTTGTTAATCCACAATGTACAGTTCAGTTATTCTGGAGAGTACAGATTCAGATTTATAACTGATAATCCCAGTGACAGATACACAGGTGATCCTGGACCGACTCTACAAGTTGCAGGTAATTTTTAATCATTAAAATAAAAATCCAAATTATTATTACATTTGTATACCTTACTTTCTTTACTGGATTATTCTGTAAATCTTGCAAATGTAGTATTCTTTTTGAATCAGGTCCAGTATTTATTTATTTGTTTGTTTGTTTGTTTAATTAATGAATCTACTTGTCTACTTAATATCCTGCTAGTCAATTATGATCAATGAATAAAGGCTTTAAGACAATAGATACATAAATTTGCACTCATATTAGTGAAGAATGATTGAGTATTGTTTGATACTTTATGACTTGACTGTATTATAATGATTAACACCCTCTCAGTCCCGAGTGACTGACGTGGAGTCTTTCCTGCTCTCTGAAAAAGATTTAAAGGTGTCACTAATCAGGCTCAGTGGAATCGGAACCCTTAAACAAGGAGACTCGTTAAATCTGACGTGTGATGTGAACTGCACACAAAGTTCCTCACAGTTTGTGTGGTCTAAGAACAACGAGCGCTTAAATACATCAGGACGCGTTCTTCACTTTCCTGCTGTAACCGTGAGGGATTCTGGGAATTACACCTGCACTTGGAAAACCAACAGGGCGTCAGGATCTGAAACGATCAGCCTTCTCGTCGAGGGTGGGTCCATCTGCTCACATCACTCCTGAATGTCTCGAATGATTACTGAAGGAAATAAAGTTAAATATTCACATGTAAATTCAATATTGTTTTTTTCTTTAACAGGTGAAAACCCTGAAAGAGGTGGGTCCATCTGCTCACAACACTCCTGAAGTTTAAATATCAGACTGTCTCTACTGTTTTCTAAAGAAAAATGTATCATGACGAGCTCTTACACTCCTGTAGAAAGTGACGTGTTTAGTTACATACTGTTGACGTCTTTTCTTTTTTGAAGATTTTGCTCAATGGCACATCTGGATCATTGTTCTGGTGATTGTTGCTGTGATTTTGGTGATTGTGGCAGCTGTGATTAACCACGGGAGGTGAGACTTTACATACGTGACTAAACTGAGATCAAATTATTGGTGATTTGATGGACTTCAATATTTACTATCATTGCTATGATGGACAAATCAAAATATTGTTAACCCCAACCCTACATTCCATTTGGGAAAAAGCTGCCGCGGTGGACAGGACACTGTATATTCTAAAAGCCGTACCTGTGAACTGTGTGTTTCTGCTTCCGTTAGGAAGAGAGTAGAAGCTGAAGAAGAAAACAGTGGGAAAGGCGCAGAGAAAGCACAGGTATGACCTTTAAAAAGAAATCACAAACTCAGCACTGGACAGTTTAGGGTTTTCCGAGTTCTAGCACAGCGATAACGTGAGCGTGAACACAGGAACACTTTAGAAGCGGTGGTGATAATTGTACTTCTTATTTTAGCAGGTTGGAGAAAACACACATGATAAACCGACAAAGCCACAAATAAACAACGTTCCTCAACTGGATGATGAAACGTTGCACACGGAGGAAGTGACTTATGCGACTGTGTTTGTCAAAGACAAGAAACTTGAGCAAGGGTACGAGCTAGTGCAGTCACATACTAATCACCTAACACATATGATTCAGTATCAGATGTTACGGAAAACTGTGATAGAGTGGATTCAGATGAATGGAGAATTGTAAAAGTTCACAAGTCACAATGCTGTTAAATATGATATTTAACACTTCATAACAATTAACACGTGTGTGTCCTGTGGCTTGGGTTTCAGACGTGTCCACACTGAACGACAGGAGGAGGATGACAGTGTTATCTACAGCACTGTCAAAAACACCTGATCACATTTGTACATCTCATTCAACCAGACACCGTGAGGCCTGTAAATATTCCCCTTGTGGGACTTAAAATAAAATGTGTGTCATTTTAGGGCTTATTAATGTCATATAAAGTGTCCAGCTGTTTGCTTTAAACGTACACTTGGATAGGAGATTGCCTTTACAACTGAATTTGTTTTAATAATCACTCAAGCTAATTTTTTCCTTTAATAATTGTGTTGTTTTGGGAAACAGACTTTCGGTAAGCGCTTTATCCTGGTCAGGCTCCTGGTGGATCCAGAGTCTATCCTGGGAATACTGGGAGCAAAGCTGGAATAAATTCACCCTGGATCTGACGGCAGTCCATTGCAGGGCACCGTGTACACACGCATTCACACACGCATTCACACACGCATTCACACACGCATTCACACACGCATTCACACACGCATTCACACACGCATTCACACACGCATTCACACCTAGGAGAAATTTAACGTAGCCTGTCTATCTACAGACATGTTTTTCAGAAAGTGGGAGGAAACTGGAGAACCTTGAGGAAACCCACGCTAACACAGTGAAGATTATGCTGCCTTTTCTCCCTAAAGAATGATAAATTCTGATGCTCTGTAACCGTTAATGTAAATGCTTTCCTAAAACACAAAAATCCACCATATCTTTAAGTTAAAATGTTTCTTTTTATTTATTTTAACCACAGTACAGGTGTAATCTTGTGTTGTTGTTTTTTGTCGTATAGAGAAAATCGTAAATGTTACTAGTTCTATTTTTTTTTTTTAATTGTGGAATTCTGCATGAAAACCTTTTTTTGTTTTTTTTAAAAATTTGCTTCTCAGACAACAGCTATAATATGGAGTGTATCGTATTGTCAGAAATACATAAACATATCTTATAAATCAATATATCTTTCAACAGGTGTCTTTTTTTCCAAACGGTTCTTTTAGTTTCACGTACTATTGACATGAATGCGATTACTTCTGAGCTGTAGTCACGCACTGTGTTTATCACAGGAAAAACAAAACCACAGCTCTGTTTACGACACTGTTCATTTGTAAAACACCCAACTGAACACTGTACTTCCATATTTGGTTAAAATCTGTTCACACATACCAACTGCACCATGATAGATCAGGCTGATCCTTCAAATCTGACCCACTCGAGATATTCAACCCCAAAGACATGGCTTCTCCATGCGGGGGTGTCCCGTCCCATCCACCGCTGGCTATATCACGTGACATCAACAGTAACAAGTGTGTTTTAGAGAGGATTGATTAAACCCACTCATCTTACCAGTCATTTCCCCCTCATTACCTCATCTCGCTCACCTGGGTGGGTTTTGACACTGGTTTTACCTGCCAGACACATTACTGGAAGTGCGTGTTTACTTCTTCTTTTGGACATTTTTTAGGAACAACATTTAGCTCTCACTTCTCATTTATTCATCACTGAGCAAAGCATAGCAGCACACACACACACACACACACACACACACTCCGACACACACACGAAGCTGCCCGTGTGGATCACCTGCTGAGCGGTAAAAATGCTGTACCTGGTGGTGATTCTGCTCTCTGTGTCAGGTATGAAATAAACTGTTCAGTGTTCAGTTCTTAGCGTTTTGCTGGCACCAGGACATGGACAGATTCTTTCATTTTCATTTGTAAGGAATAAACCAATGTGTGTGGTGTTGTAAAGAAAAAAAGCTCTGATATTGGAGACTCCTTCATTAAAAGGTAAATAAATGTTAAGTAAATGTCACCATATCAATGATTACACACGTTTTTAATGCATTTCTGTGGAATATCTGCTGTACCATGTGACACCGTGTCCTGGTGTCTCACAATCACTGTTACGCTCATCAACTATTCGAGAGAGCTTACAGAGATGTTTTATATGAATCTTTACGCTCTCTTTTGAAAGACTAAAACATCTTTGATATACAAGCAGAATTTTGTAGTGGAGGAAAACAATCATTTAAAACAAAACTGACATTTTATCATTTTGTTTAGTCTTTAATGTTTCACAAATTTTTCGGCACACTTGTTTTGCAGGAGTTCTCGCTCCCTATGATTTGGGTGTGAACTATCCGGATAATCCGATCTGTGCTGTGAGAGGATTCAGTGTCTCCATTCCCTGTACTTATTATTATTATTATTATCCAACATCAAATCCCAGTATTCAGGTGATACAAAAGCTTTGGTGCTCAATGAACTCAAACACAGACATATGTATGAACCCCCCGTATGTTTATAACAGCTCATCAATCACCACATCAGACTTTGAGTACGCTGGAGACGACAAATCAAACTGCACTTTGTTAATCCACAATGTACAGTTCAGTTATTCTGGAGAGTACAGATTCAGATTTATAACTGATCAGACTGGTGGAAGATGGACAGGTGTACCTGGACCGACTCTACAAGTTGCAGGTAAATTATAATAATGAATGCTTCAGGAATAAATGTATATTTCTGCAAAGGCGAGATTCTCTTCTTGAGATTACAGTTGCATCAACAATCTGAGTTAAATAATTTAATCATGAATTAAAAGCGAATACAGGATTAACTTTTAATTAATTCCCAAACAACTGACTTAACTGATTCAAGAACACGTTATTAAAAACTGAGAGAAACAATAAGAAACAAATATATTTATGTATTCTGTTCACACACATTATTGCTATATTTCATTTAGGTGTACGCACACACTGTGTTAATTATTGAGTGTTTGAATGACTATCACATGATATTGACTCAGATTCCCCTCTGTACGTTATGCATTATCATCTCTACGGCGTTCTCTCAGTGAGAACACAGTTTGGACAAATTTTGTTGTGAAATATGAATCTGATTATTTAGAACGATCAGAAAAAAATAACTACTTTTGTTGGACTCAGATTTGAAGTCTCAACTGTACTGCGACTGTATTATAATGATTAACACCCTCTCAGTCCTGAGTGACTGACGTGGAGTCTTTCCTGCTCTCTGAAAAAGATTTAAAGGTGTCACTAATCAGGCTCAGTGGAATCGGAACCCTTAAACAAGGAGACTCGTTAAATCTGACGTGTGATGTGAACTGCACACAAAGTTCCTCACAGTTTGTGTGGTCTAAGAACAACGAGCGCTTAAATACATCAGGACCCGTTCTTCACTTTCCTGCTGTAACCGTGAGGGATTCTGGGAGTTACACCTGCACTTGGAAAACCAACAGGGCGTCAGGATCTGAAACGATCAGCCTTCTCGTCGAGGGTGGGTCCATCTGCTCATAACACTCCTGAATGTCTCGAATGATTACTGAAGGAAATAAAGTGACTTGTGTTCATGGTAAATAATGTAGCTTCCTCTTCAACAGGTGAAAATCAGTGGACAATCTGGATCATTGTTTTGGTGATAGCTGGAGTGATTTTCATTTCAGTGACTGGAGCTGTGATTTACAACAGGAGGTAAAACTCTTTTTTTTTTTTTTATACAATACAATCTGTACAGTCTAAAACACTCACAATCTGCTGGTGAAGCCAACGTCTCGCTCACAGGCTGTAATGCCAAACAGTTAAAAACAGCATTTAACATGTATTCTCTGGTCCAGAAACAGGTTTCTGTGTGACTGCAGGTTCCTCCACACTGGGCAGAAGAAGGAGGACGACTCTACTATCTTCGCTAATGTACAGCAGCAGAAGAAAGAGTCTATCTATGAAAATGTACAGCAGCAGAAAGAGGACACTTCTAATATCTATGAAAATGTACAGCAGCAGAAGGACAGTTTTGCTGTCTATGCCAATGTGTAGTAACGTAGAGCTGATCACAGTTTCACACCTCATTAACCCTATTCATGTCTTCTAAAAATAAATAAATAAATAAATAAAATCTAACAATATACAGAACACACACTTGCTGTGTATTGTGTTTGAACTGAATTTTATAACGTCATGAACGAAGTATGGTTAAGAAGTTTATGTGCTGCTGATATGTATCTACTATGTAAGGAATAAAATATTCTGAGGCGTGCTTTTATAGGAAAATAATCAGTGCCAGGGTGGCGTGATGTTCTCAACGCAAAGCAGAAATTAAACTCAATTTAATCCTAACTCAGTTATCTGGAAGGTGTATTGGTGTCTTTTTGGAACGCTTTAAAATGCTTTACGTGGAAAACAAAAGCTTAACGTTGTTTAATGTGCAAAAATAAAATCATTGATTCCGGAAGCCCTAAGCGGCCATGCATTGTTTATTTTTTGTGCTGTTTTCTCGTGATCTCGACTTCATTTAAATTGTTTTCTCGTGATCTCCACATAACAAAAGCTGGGGGGGTGGGGGGGGGGGGGGGGTTGTCAGTCAGTGGGTGAACACTTCAGACAGTCAGGTAAATTTAAATCTACTGGTAAATTTTTCACAGTTTCTTGTAATTGAGTAATCTTATTTTTTTTCCTATTTTAAAAATGACAGTCTTTAAGCCACTGAGACACCGTCGGTGGTCTGGAGGATTTCCAAAGGAGCAACAGACGTCTCCTGGTTATTAAAGATGTAAAGGCCGGAGTATCTAACTGCTTTGTGTTGTACTGAGATAAATCTAACGGCACCCCAAACATTGCTATACCAGGGCAAATATCAATTTTAATTTTAAGAATTGCAGACGTGGTGATAAACTAGTTAGATCAGAATGTATGTAGCATTGGACAGAGGGAAAACATATGGTTTAAAGGTTAAGGAGAGTAGTGGCATCTGTCACAAGCTGTTTCTTTATGAAGGGTTTCTATAGAGCCGAATGATCAGGTTTCATAATGCTTTGGTGTAAGGTCGCAGGCCACCACGGCCCGGCCCACCACCAGAGGGAGACGGAGAGCTGCCTCTTGGTAATTAGTGGTAACCGGCTCCACCTGTGACTGGCCTAATTAAGGGCTGCTTACAAGCTGTCAGGTTGTTCAGACGCGCAGTCTTGAGTTCTCCCTGGGTTGTTTTTTTATTTTATAAATAAATAAATAAATATATATATATATATATATATATATATATATATATATATATATATATATATATATATATATATATTAAATGTTTAAAAATTATTTATTTATTTTAAAATTAATTTTAAAAATAAATATATAAACTAAATTATTAATATATTTAATTTATTTTTAATTCAATTTTATTTATTAATATATTTATTTATGAATAAAATTTATAAATATATTTTTATTTAATTTTAGTTATTTATTTTAAGCGCTGTAATCTAGTCCTTTCTTCTGAGCTGTGTTGGCCCTGCCTCACCTTGTCAACCTAGCCACTCTCTCAAAGCTTCAGGTTCCTTATCTCGGGGGGGGGGACGGACCTTTTAGTTTCTTGGTTAGTTCTCTGTAAAGAGCAGTTACAGGTTTCCCTGCTGGTCTTAAGTTAATGCTTTTAGTTTCTCCTTTGTTCCTGTTCTTGCTAACTCATGCATTTCTTCATTTTGATTTCAGTCCTCCTCGTGGTGCACTGGTAATGTGCAAGCTTTATAACCCAGAGGTTGTGATTTTTTTTAAAAATCTGTTTTCGAGTGATGTTTGATTTGTGTATTTTAGAAGAGTCCTTTTTCAGTTTGTGACTGTTCTAAATAAGCAGTGCAGAGTGTGTTGGCCTGAGCTTATCTATTTGCTGTTTTGGAGGTTTCTGTTCATCGTTCTTATCTGCACTGCACTCACTCTTCTGTCACGTGAGTGTTACATGTGGCTCACACATTTTGCCCAGGTTTCCTGTATACTGAGGTTGAGTTCAGTGCAGGGTGATGAGCTCACACATGGACAAGTGTAAATGCCTTCGTATGTTTAACAGTTCATCAAACACCAACGCCAGTGCACAGTTCAGTTATTCTGGAGAGTACAGTTTCAGATTTATAACTGATGTGGGTGGTACCTGATACGCAGGTGATCTGGGAGTAATTTTTAATATTGATCACATAATGTCCTTTCCAAACCTACAGGAATAAATGTATAGTTTTGCAAAGGCAAGATTCTCTTCTTGAACCTACAGTTGCATCAAAAATTCTGAGGTAAATGTAGTTAAATCATTTCATCATTAAAGGTGCAGTAAGGGTAACAGTTGGGTGGGTTTGACATTTGAATGATTCCCACCAATGTTTGTGAAGCACCACCTCAGGATCTCCAGTGGTCTGTGGAGTGTGTATAAAATTACTGACAGGAAGTATTCCAGCCTGGAAATCAGTTTTCCAAACAGGTTTTCTCAGCCTCTTAATGGGCCGTGCCTTAAACCGTTATATTTTACCATGTTTTACAGATCTTCCAGGTTATTTGTACAAGTAACAAACATCTACTATAACACCTTTTAATCGAAAGCTAATACAGGAATCAAAAATACATTCTTTAAAGCTGATTAAAAAAAGCTTTAGAAAAAAAACAATAGAAAATACACCCGTTATTGTTGTATTTCTTTCAGGTGTACTCTCAGTGTTAATTATTGACCTCTTTTAAAGACCATCATGTGATATTGATGCATTACCATCTCTAATGCAGAGATGGGGAACAATCTAATGCCCATGCTTTTGGAAGGGGGTGTCCAAGTGGATCGTATGTGATGGTCAAGTGTTCACATACTTTGACTATGCAGTGTATTTCTGAATCAAAGTGCGCGTGCAAAAGACGGTGCACGAGGCCTCTGACCATCTTCCTGTCTTAAGGGGTTGACGCGTATGGTGTCTGAGTTTGTAGCTATATTGGGTATGTTCTTTTAATCCAGGAAGTACTCTAAATTCTCACACTATGACCGAGTCAGTAAACTCAGTATATGAACACGCCAAACACTGAGAGTGAGGTTCTTCCTGAAGAAGAGATGAAGACGCTGCACTTGTCTGTGATTCTGCTCACGCTGTCCGGTATGAAACATCCTCTCACTCTTACACACTATTATTGTTCAGAGTTTGAACTGTTTTCTGATTGATGTAGCCGTGTGTACGCTCAGTTACTGATTATACACTTTATACTGTTTAATATTAGTGGACATTTGATTTTGATTTCTAATGGTGACGTTTAAGTAAGTTTCAGTAATAAGAAACAGAAAATCTTTAGTAATTAACTATAATCATTACAGTTGCTCAGGTTCTGGATTCTCAGTGCACTATTAAGGTCGAGACTCAGTTAGATTTGATTAGTATTGTGTTTTTAAAAGTGGACTCTCACTGAGCAGCTTTACAGAAATATAAACACTCAAGATATAAATTTGAAATGTATAAATTTATCCCTAATGAGCAAGCCCCATGTGACGATTGCAAGAAAACTGAGACGACAGGAAAAAACCTTGAGAGGAACTAGACTCATAAGGAACCCCGTCTCCTTCTGGGTGACTCCAGATTATAGATTATAGTGTGATTATAGATTAAAAACAGATAACACAAGCGCGCACACTAGTGTATGTGATTGTGCCTGCGATGGATTGACACCCTGTCCAGGGGGTACCCCACCTTGTGCCCCATGCTCCCGGGGTTCCCCCGTGACCCTGAAGGAAGGATCAGCGGTATAGAAGATGGATGGATATTAAGATATTTTATAAGGAGTCATATTTGTCAGGTTTTGCTTCTTCTGAAAGGTCTTTTTAATGGCAGTAAAATCATGCTATAAGCTAAAAGAATCATTGAAACTAGAATTGTGTTGAAGCAGCATTTGAAGAAACTTAAACGTCGCTGCTTCCGAGATATAGCTTTTCAAAGAGTGCAGAGAGACACATAGATAGGATAAAGAGATGGGTTGAACAGTTTGAAAAAATATTAATGGATAAATGACTCCATCTGTCAGGACTACATTACCCATCAGCCCCATGTACATCACGAGATCATGCACACATGAGTCACATTAAGGTCTAATGGTCACATAAAGATCCTCAACTTCTATAAGTAAATAAATGAGCTTAGGTCACAACAACTACAAACAAACACAAAACAAATTTCAAGATGTAGTCGGTCTTTCCAAAAAGTAAACCACAGTTAGAAACCAAACTTCCCCAATCATTGAGAGTGATTATAAACACCTGGCTGCTAAAAATGCACATGATTAGTATATTAATTAACCAAAAAGTGTGACCTATAAAAGCAGAGCTTTTGGCAGTTTGGTGTTCTAGAGAACTCGGGTGTGTGTCTGCTTCATGAGAAGAAGAAAGGACATCAGCCTTGACCTCAGAGAAGCAATTGTTGCCACTCATTAATCTGGGAAGGGTCATAAGGCCATCTCCAAACAAGTTAAAATTCTCCATTCTACAGTGAGAAGGATTGTTCACAAACGGAGAGCCTTCAAGGCAGTTAGCAATCTTCTCAGGAGTTGGTGTACAAATGAATCCAGTCCAAAGACAAGCCCCAGCGATACAGGCCTCTGTAAGCACATCAAATGTTTATGTTCATGACCGCGCAATCGGAGAAACATCGAACAAGTATGGCTATCGTGGGAGGGTGGGTAGGGAAAAACCCTTCTCTCCAAAAAGAATATGGAGCATGACTTTTTGTAAAGTTTGCAAAACTGCATTGTGGTCTGAACAAACCATAAATGTTGTGGAACGATATCCTTTGGTCTGATGAGACCATGCTGGAAATGTTTGGCAAAAAACAAACACCGCATATTACCACAAACGCCTGATCCGAACTGTCACGGTGGAGGGGTGAATATTTGGGTTTGTTTTTCAGCCACAGGAGCTGGGAAACTTGCAGTCATTGAGACAACAATAAACTCCACTTTATATCAGAATATTCTTGAGACAAATGCGAGGCCATCTGTCCAGCAGCTTCATCCGGGCCAAAATTGGCACAGGACACGAGCAAATCATCATCTGAATGGCTAAAGAAGACAAAAATCAGGTCAAAGTCCAGACCTCAACCTCACTGAGATACTGTGGTGGGATTTTAAGAGAGCTGTGCATAAACAAATGCTCTCAAACATCAGTGAACTGAAGCAACGTTGTGGGGGTTTCCTCCGGGTACTCCGGTTTCGTCCAAAGACATGAATGGTAGCCTGATTGGCATGTCCAACACAGTTCATACACATAGTGTGTGAATGTGTATGTGATTGTGCCCTGCGATGGATTGGCACTCTATCCAGGGTGTACCCCGCCTTGTGCCTCCTGGTTCCCTGTGACCCTGAAGGATAAGCGGTGTAGAAGATGGATAGACATTTTAAAATCTGTTGGTTTTTTTTTCCACCTGAGGCTATTTGTTTGTTTCATTTTTTTTTTCATTATTATTATTATTATTATTATTATTATTATTATTATTATTATTATTATTTAGAGACAACATATAACTTTATCAATCTTCTTTATTCTTCATTTATTTCTCTACACAGGTGTTCTCACTCAGATCAGCGGTGACAGTGTGAAATATCCGGATAATCCAATCTGTGCTGTGAGAGGATTCAGTGTCTCCATTCCCTGTAGTTATTTTTATACAACATCAAATCCCAATATTCAGGTGACACAAATGCTTTGGTGCTCATTGAGCACAAACCCGGGATGGTGTCATGACCCCCCGTATGTTTATGACAGCTCATCAATCACCACATCAGACTTTGAGTACGCTGGAGACGACAAATCAGACTGCACTTTGTTAATCCACAATGTACAGTTCAGTTATTCTGGAGAGTACAGATTCAGATTTATAACTAATGACCCCAAAATCAGATACACAGGTCTTCCTGGAGCGATTCTACAAGTTTCAGGTAAAATATAAATTTTTTTCCTATAATTAATTCCTTATCAATAAATTATAGTGTTGCAGATATCTTTCTTGCTGTGAACTTGTTGCCAAGATCAGCTTTAATTTATTTAAAAAATGTTGATGTTTATTATTCAATAACTAGATTTTTATCTGTGTGAGAAATCCTGAGTGACTGACGTGGAGTCTTTCCTGCTCTCTGAAAAAGATTTAAAGGTGTCACTAATCAGGCTCAGTGGAATCGGAACCCTTAAACAAGGAGACTCGTTAAATCTGACGTGTGATGTGAACTGCACACAAAGTTCCTCACAGTTTGTGTGGTCTAAGAACAACGAGCGCTTAAATACATCAGGACCCGTTCTTCACTTTCCTGCTGTAACCGTGAGGGATTCTGGGAATTACACCTGCACTTGGAAAACCAACATGACGTCAGGATCTGAAACGATCAGCCTTCTCGTCGAGGGTGGGTCCATCTGCTCATAACACTCCTGAATGTCTCGAATGATTACTGAAGGAAATAAAGTGACTTGTGTTCACTTAAATATTCACATGTTAAATAATGTTGTTTTTAACAGATGACAACACTGAAAATCCTGAAGGTTGGCCCATCTGGATGATTGCTTCACTGACAGTTGGAGTGAGTGTCGTCATCATCACACTCATCGTAGGAGCTGTGATTTTCAACAGGAGGTAAAATACGTGTTTTTATATAATACAATCTGTACAGTCTAAATAACTCTCACTTAAAGCCTATGATTTTGACATGTCACAAATTGCAATGCTAAACTGTTCATTTAACAATTAACAGCAAATAACGTGTAGTTTGTGCCTCATAAACAGGTGTGTGTGTGAATGCAGGAGTGTCCATACTGAGAAGCAGAAGAAGGATGTGACTAATATCTACGCTAATGTCCGGCAGAAGGAGGACGATTCTGATATCTACGCTAATGTACAATAGCAACGAGCTGATCACAGGTTCACACCTCATGCTCAGCTTAAAGGCTTCTTCTTACGAGTTTCCTCTGTGCACTGAAACAGAAGGTTAAACAGCATACACTTCCTGTGTAGTGCATTTGAGCTTACTTTCATGATGTACAGCTTGGCAATTTATTACATTTATTGTCATTACAGTCGTGGAACAATTGTTTTTTTTAAAGTTGGTTTGGAAACAAGTCTTGATTTCTATATGATTCTGTCATTTTCTAGAATTTACTCCAACTATTTAACATTCGAAGAGGTCCTGATTCAGGATCATTTACTGCTTTTTATGATCTTCTGCATGTAAATGAGTAGTAGTCTCTCCTCCTTTCTCCTGTAAGCAGTGCTTGAACTGAGCTGCTACTCACCAGGATGCTTTTACACTGAAGTGTTCGGAAAGAAACCAGCCATAAGTACATCACATTTATACTGCGTTCGATTAGTACTTGTGCTGTATAATTTTAATACAACTGATACACAAATGAAGCCTGAAGCAGAAACCCACACACACTTGTCTGTATACAGGACACTTTCAGTCTCTGTGTTAAACCACATCTTTTACAGTTACTTCCTCTGCTGGGGTTGCTAAGGCCTCAGACGTGTTTCACACTGAAGTTCTAGATCAATAAAATTGTGTCCAAGTTCTAAAGCACATGATTTTTCTTCTTTCTTTATTCGGAAGGATGATTGTTAAAACACGGTAATGAATTCACATCCAGAGCAGCCTGATTAAACAGATGCTTTATTACAACAGCTCAGGCAATGAAGAGAAAATGAAAACTTCAGGATTCCACCACTAGATGGCGATATTGTTCTTCGCAGGAAACCTCAACACATTATGAACATGTATATGAAGATATGAACTTTTACACTCGACCTTTTATACATTTATTTTCTGAAAGAATCAAACTAGAGAGTTGAGAATCTGGTGCTAAAAACCCCAAAACAATTTCATCTACATTATTCAAACCATAGCAGGGAAATACATGAACATAGCAGTGTGCATGATCATTATCATCACTGTCACTGTGTTAATTAATAAAGTAAAACAATCTAAAAATGAATAACAGCTTAAAAATATAGGAAGGAAACTATATAGCATATATGTTACAGCACATATGTTATCTTATACATAAAAAGTCAAACCACAACATTTCCCCATTATGATTAAAATAGGTTTTTGTTAGAATAAATAAAATGAAGTACTCTACTAACATAAGGATGTAAACAATCATTTACATTTACATTCATTTGCCAGACACTTTTTTGTGTGATGGGATTTTATATAATTAAAGATTTCCTGCATTAAATGCTAATAATCATCATCAGAATCAGAGAATCTTGTTTCTAAATAATGGATAATAATCAGGATTTCTCACACAGATAGAAATCTAGTTATTGAATTATAAACATCAACTAAATGACATTTAAAAAAAATAAATTAAATTTACTTTCATGGTTCACAAAGAGAAAGATGTCCACAAAATTATTTAATGTATTTCTATAAGGGAGGAAAGTAAATTATGAAGATAAGGAATAATTTGGATTATTATTTTAATTATTAAAATTTACCTGCAACTTGTAGAAGCACTCCAGGTTTACACAAAGCATTTGTGTCACCTGAGTACTGGGTTTTGATGGTGAATAATAATAATAATAATAATAATAATAATAATAATAATAATAAGTACAGGGAATGGAGACACTGAATCCTCTCACAGCACAGATCGGATTATCCGGAAAGTTCACACCCAAATCACTGGAAGCGAGAACTCCTGCAAAACAAGTGTGCCGAAAAATTTGTGAAACATTAAAGACTAAACAAAATGATAAAATGTCAGTTTTGTTTTAAATGATTGTTTTCCTCCACTACAAAATTCTGCTTGTATATCAAAGATGTTTTAGTCTTTCAAAAGAGAGCGTAAAGATTCATATAAAACATCTCTGTAAGCTCTCTCGAATAGTTGATGAGCGTAACAGTGATTGTGAGACACCAGGACACGGTGTCACATGGTACAGCAGATACTCCACAGAAATGCATTAAAAACGTGTGTAATCATTGATATGGTGACATTTACTTAACATTTATTTACCTTTTAATGAAGGAGTCTCCAATATCAGAGCTTTTTTTCTTTACAACACCACACACATTGGTTTATTCCTTACAAATGAAAATGAAAGAATCTGTCCATGTCCTGGTGCCAGCAAAACGCTAAGAACTGAACACTGAACAGTTTATTTCATACCTGACACAGAGACCAGAATCACCACCAGGTACAGCATTTTTACCACTCTGGTTCAGCAGGTGATCCACACGGGCAGCTTCGTGTGTGTGTCGGAGTGTGTGTGTGTGTGTGTGTGTGTGCTGCTATGCTTTGCTCAGTGATGAATAAATGAGAAGTGAGAGCTAAATGTTGTTCCTAAAAAATGTCCAAAAGAAGAAGTAAACACGCACTTCCAGTAATGTGTCTGGCAGGTAAAACCAGTGTCAAAACCCACCCAGGTGAGCGAGATGAGGTAATGAGGGGGAAATGACTGGTAAGATGAGTGGGTTTAATCAATCCTCTCTAAAACACACTTGTTACTGTTGATGTCACGTGATATAGCCAGCGGTGGATGGGACGGGACACCCCCGCATGGAGAAGCCATGTCTTTGGGGTTGAATATCTCGAGTGGGTCAGATTTGAAGGATCAGCCTGATCTATCATGGTGCAGTTGGTATGTGTGAACAGATTTTAACCAAATATGGAAGTACAGTGTTCAGTTGGGTGTTTTACAAATGAACAGTGTCGTAAACAGAGCTGTGGTTTTGTTTTTCCTGTGATAAACACAGTGCGTGACTACAGCTCAGAAGTAATCGCATTCATGTCAATAGTACGTGAAACTAAAAGAACCGTTTGGAAAAAAAGACACCTGTTGAAAGATATATTGATTTATAAGATATGTTTATGTATTTCTGACAATACGATACACTCCATATTATAGCTGTTGTCTGAGAAGCAAATTTAAAAAAAAAAAAAAAAAAAAGGTTTTCATGCAGAATTCCACAATTAAAAAAAAAAAAAATAGAACTAGTAACATTTACGATTTTCTCTATACGATAAAAAACAACAACACAAGATTACACCTGTACTGTGGTTAAAATAAATAAAAAGAAACATTTTAACTTAAAGATATGGTGGATTTTTGTGTTTTAGGAAAGCATTTACATTAACGGTTACAGAGCATCAGAATTTATCATTCTTTAGGGAGAAAAGGCAGCATAATCTTCACTGTGTTAGCGTGGGTTTCCTCAAGGTTCTCCAGTTTCCTCCCACTTTCTGAAAAACATGTCTGTAGATAGACTGGCTACGTTAAATTGCTCCTAGGTGTGAATGCGTGTGTGAATGCGTGTGTGAATGCGTGTGTGAATGCGTGTGTGAATGCGTGTGTGAATGCGTGTGTGAATGCGTGTGTGAATGCGTGTGTGAATGCGTGTGTGAATGCGTGTGTACACGGTGCCCTGCAATGGACTGCCGTCAGATCCAGGGTGAATTTATTCCAGCTTTGCTCCCAGTATTCCCAGGATAGACTCTGGATCCACCAGGAGCCTGACCAGGATAAAGCGCTTACCGAAAGTCTGTTTCCCAAAACAACACAATTATTAAAGGAAAAAATTAGCTTGAGTGATTATTAAAACAAATTCAGTTGTAAAGGCAATCTCCTATCCAAGTGTACGTTTAAAGCAAACAGCTGGACACTTTATATGACATTAATAAGCCCTAAAATGACACACATTTTATTTTAAGTCCCACAAGGGGAATATTTACAGGCCTCACGGTGTCTGGTTGAATGAGATGTACAAATGTGATCAGGTGTTTTTGACAGTGCTGTAGATAACACTGTCATCCTCCTCCTGTCGTTCAGTGTGGACACGTCTGAAACCCAAGCCACAGGACACACACGTGTTAATTGTTATGAAGTGTTAAATATCATATTTAACAGCATTGTGACTTGTGAACTTTTACAATTCTCCATTCATCTGAATCCAATCTATCACAGTTTTCCGTAACATCTGATACTGAATCATATGTGTTAGGTGATTAGTATGTGACTGCACTAGCTCGTACCCTTGCTCAAGTTTCTTGTCTTTGACAAACACAGTCGCATAAGTCACTTCCTCTGTGTGCAACGTTTCATCATCCAGTTGAGGAACGTTGTTTATTTGTGGCTTTGTCGGTTTATCATGTGTGTTTTCTCCAACCTGCTAAAATAAGAAGTACAATTATCACCACCGCTTCTAAAGTGTTCCTGTGTTCACGCTCACGTTATCGCTGTGCTAGAACTCGGAAAACCCTAAACTGTCCAGTGCTGAGTTTGTGATTTCTTTTTAAAGGTCATACCTGTGCTTTCTCTGCGCCTTTCCCACTGTTTTCTTCTTCAGCTTCTACTCTCTTCCTAACGGAAGCAGAAACACACAGTTCACAGGTACGGCTTTTAGAATATACAGTGTCCTGTCCACTGCGGCAGCTTTTTCCCAAATGGAATGTAGGGTTGGGGTTAAAAATATTTTGATTTGTCCATCATAGCAATGATAGTAAATATTGAAGTACATCAAATCACCAATAATTTGATCTCAGTTTAGTCACGTATGTAAAGTCTCACCTCCCGTGGTTAATCACAGCTGCCACAATCACCAAAATCACAGCAACAATCACCAGAACAATGATCCAGATGTGCCACTGAGCAAAATCTTCAAAAAAGAAAAGACGTCAACAGCATGTAACTAAACACGTCACTTTCTACAGGAGTGTAAGAGCTCGTCATGATACATTTTTCTTTAGAAAACAGTAGAGACAGTCTGATATTTAAACTTCAGGAGTGTTGTGAGCAGATGGACCCACCTCTTTCAGGGTTTTCACCTGTTAAAGAAAAAAACAATATTGAATTTACATGTGAATATTTAACTTTATTTCCTTCAGTAATCATTCGAGACATTCAGGAGTGATGTGAGCAGATGGACCCACCCTCGACGAGAAGGCTGATCGTTTCAGATCCTGACGTCCTGTTGGTTTTCCAAGTGCAGGTGTAACTCCCAGAATCCCTCACGGTTACAGCAGGAAAGTGAAGAACGGGTCCTGATGTATTTAAGCGCTCGTTGTTCTTAGACCACACAAACTGTGAGGAACTTTGTGTGCAGTTCACATCACACGTCAGATTTAACGAGTCTCCTTGTTTAAGGGTTCCGATTCCACTGAGCCTGATTAGTGACACCTTTAAATCTTTTTCAGAGAG
Source organism: Ictalurus punctatus (assembly GCF_001660625.3). Lineage (NCBI taxonomy): Eukaryota > Metazoa > Chordata > Actinopteri > Siluriformes > Ictaluridae > Ictalurus > Ictalurus punctatus. Next base: position 19,856,507 of record NC_030438.2, read on the forward strand.
CAGGAAAGACTCCACGTCGGTCACTCAGGATTTCTCACACAGATAGAAATCTAGTTATTGAATAATGACTTCTTTTTTTTTTTTTTTAAATTGAATTAAAGCTGGACTCAAATTTACTTTCACAGTTCACAAAGAGACAAAAATATCTATTGCATTTCTATAAGTGAGTAAAGTAAATTATGAAGATAAGGAATAATTTTGTATTTTTATTTCAATGATTAAAATTCACCTGCAACTTGTAGAGTCGCTCCAGGTACACCTGTCCATCTTCCACCAGTCTGAACAGTTATAAATCTGAATCTGTACTCTCCAGAATAACTGAACTGTACATTGTGGATTAACAAAGTGCAGTCTGATTTGTCGTCTCCAGCGTACTCAAAGTCTGATGTGGTGTTTGATGAGCTGTTATAAACATACGGGGGGTCTGTACACACTCCTGTGTTTGAGTTCATTGAGCACCAAAGCATTTGTATCACCTGAATACTGGGATTTGATGTTGGATAATAATAATAATAATAATAACTACAGGGAATGGAGACACTGAATCCTCTCACAGCACAGATCGGATTATCCGGATAGTTCACACCATAACCACTGACCTGAGTGAGAACACCTGTGTAGAGAAATAAACGGAGATTAAAGGAGATTGAGTACACAATACACCTTTATATCTTTATATCTGTATATATTACTTCCTGTATACATTCATATAAAACATAAATCAATCAATCAATAAATAAATGAAAAGTTATATTTGTATATACTTTCATATGTATTTTTACTTCTAGGTTTTTATATATACTTTTTACACATTCACTGTATTCCAGGGGTGTAATGGAACACCATTATCAGGTTACTCATATCTCCTTTGTATTCATATTTGGAAGTGGGCGTTGTCTGTACCAGGATTTAGTTTTATATTAATCCTACCATGATGCCCTGAATCATTGGAAAACACGGAAAAAAAACAACAAATAGAAACTTTCAGAACATAACTTTATTCAACTCCTGGACCAGACGCCCCGAGGAACTTTCTGGAGAACTTTTATCTAATGTGACTGAGTAAGCTAACTGTTTTTCAAAGCAACGTCTTTCACTAACCAAAAAACTATTATTTGGGCTACAGTTGTTATTATTTGGGCTATATCAGTATAATAATGTTTTGTTTTTAAAAAAAAAATTTGATTTACTTTACATTTTGTGCTTGTTACATTCCAGAAGGTTCATAAAAGGTGATCAGTGTTCCTTTGCTGAAATTGTGGCAGCTACCCATGAGCTTCCACAAGCTGTCCTATAAAATTCAAGTTTAAAATGTAGCTGCAAGCAATGATGAGGGGCCCAAGCACTACAGTGCCGTCGCCGCCCAGTGGGTGAATAAAAATTATACACAGTGAAGCGAGCGCTGTAGAATAATTTGTTTTGTGCTGATGTGTTAGGTTAAGCACAGGTCTAAGGCTTTAAAACAGCTTCCATGTCCAAACATACGGTTCATGTTTTGTGATATGATGCATGCACAGTAAAATCCCTAGTGTTAAATTAACACCCAGAGACTTATATGAGTCAAATGGACTTATATAAACCCTGAAGGGTGTGAATACAACACTGAGGGAGTTAAATCAACACTGGTGATTTTGCTGTGTGAAGAAGATAAGATATATATGTTGTTATCCTTATTAAACATGAATTAATTGTAGTAAAGTACTGTGTGGGAAATTCATGAAAGTAAGCATGACTGCTCAGAACAATTTGTTCTCCATAGGTACCAAATTATGAGAAGTTTGGACTTTGTGCACACAAGATATAGGCATTTTAGTCATAATGGTTTACACCCCAAAAAAATTGTCCGATTGTATCTGCTAAAATAGGGGTATCAAACTCATTTTAGTTCAGGGGCCACATACAATCTAATTAGATGTCAAGTGGGCCGGGCCAGTAAAATCATAGCATAATTACATATAAATAACAATAAGTCCATGTTATAAGTACATGAGGAAAATCTTCATATTTAATGAAATATCCTTTTACAAAACATATCATGAACAACTTCAGATTTCTTAAGACAAACGTGCAATTTGCTTCTGATTATCATTTACATGTGTGCATTACAACTGGTCAGTGTAATAACGAACAGCAGAAGGCGCATTGCTGCCATCTGCTGTTCGATCTGAGTCCCAGAGTTGTGCCGCAATTCTGACTAAAACAGTGCGCCCCTAGCGCATAATTTAGGAATAGCATTTTATTCAAAATTTCTAGTTCGTGTCTTTTATGCAATTTTTCACTTTCAAAATTCATCCTGCGGGCCGGATTGACCCCCCTAGAGGGCCGTACGACTGACACCACTGTGCTAAACGATTTAATGGATCAGAATTCTTTTAATAAATTTTGCCAGCATGGTCTTTGGTCATTGGCACATGCATTTAAGCAGGTAAATATAAGTAAGGTAGTAAGTATATACAGGTAAGTGGACTACTGCAAAGTGCCACCTGCTGCAAGCTGGTGACACTGTGACCGTGACCCACAATAGTCACATCCATGTGATCAGCCTCCATGACCAAACATACAACAACAATCTGATCTAAATAAGACAATGCACTTAGAAGATACGAGACACTTCCTGTTTCCCTTTTTTGTCATTAATTAAGCCCTTACCATGGTCACACCATTTGAGATATCAAAAATCCGTTTGCAATTTAGCATCTTCAATGTCTTCGCATAATGTTTTGGCATAATATATATTTTTTCATTTCTAACTTGAAAAAAACAACACCTCTGCAGTAGGGATGTCACGAGAACCGATACTTCGGTACCAAGTTGGTACCAACATTCTTAAAACGTGACGGTACTTGTTTTTCCTCACTATCGTAGGAACCGATTCTAATGGAGGTACCATAGCTGCAATTCTTCCGGACCTGAAGGGGGCAGCAAATACGCGCAAGTGTTTTAGATGGTCCACAAGTGGTGAAGAAGAAGAAGAACAACGCCTACAAGCACACGGGAAAAACTACAGAAGTTTAGCTTAGCTTAACCAGTTTAGCTCCGCCCCGACTCGTTGAGAGGAAAAGAGAGGAAAGCTAGAATGGGTTTCCGGTGTGCAGCCGATGCTGTCGTTCATTTCATACAAAGCGAAGAAACTCCTGGAATTTGGCGAAGCGCCTGAAACACGGCCCTATGTTATGTTTGTTTGAGGCAGCTGGCATTGTGGGCGTGAAACCAGCTAACGGTGCGCTCCATGTAATGTTAGCGATAGCCAGTTATCGTTAACGACGCTAACGCATTGCGATGTTGTAAACTACCTCCGAATGTTCCACCATGCATCGCCATTCAGCCCGGGTCCTGTCAGCTAAATGTAACAATGTCACTAATAATTATTCACATGTTCATGCTTTTAATAACTCTTTTTGGGCTGCCCCCATATCAGTGAAGTTAAACTAATGCTTGCATTCAGAGTATAAGGAGTGTGCGTGTGTGCGCGCGCGCGCGCGTTTAGGAGTGCACCGCCACTCATTGTCAGACAGTGTTTGATAACTAAAATACCCCCCCCCCCCCCCCCCTGCCAGTATCAGCCAGACGAGGATGTCCTCCAGGAGAGTTTTTAATTTAATTTTTTATTTTTATTCCACACCGCGGTATTGACTTTGGTATCGAGTATCGTGTACTTTTGGTGGTATCGGTACCGACTACTAGATTTTTGGTATCGTGACATCCCTACGCTGCACACACATTTTCACACTTCGGTGAAGGTGTTAAATGGCAAATGGCGCATGGAAATAATACACACACACACACACACACACACACACACCACCACCAATTAGTATTACCATTCACCACAGAGAGATTTCACATGAAATGTATTAATCTCTGTTTAATCTCTCTATCTATGTGTCTCTCTGCACTCTTTGAAAAGCTATATCTCAGAAGCAGCGACGTTTAAGTTTCTTCAAACGCTGCTTCAACACAATTCTAGTCTCAATGATTCTTTTAGCTTATAGCATGATTTTACTGCCATTAAAAAGACCTTTCAGAAGAAGCAAAACCTGACAAATATGACTCCTTATAAAATATCTTAATATCCATCCATCTTCTATACCGCTGATCCTTCCTTCAGGGTCACGGGGGAACCCCGGGAGCATGGGGCACAAGGCGGGGTACCCCCTGGACAGGGTGTCAATCCATCGCAGGGCACAATCACATACACTAGTGTGCGCGCTTGTGTTATCTGTTTTTATTTTATAATCACACTATAATCTATAATCTGGAGTCACCCAGAAGGAGACGGGGTTCCTTATGAGTCTAGTTCCTCTCAAGGTTTTTTCCTGTCGTCTCAGTTTTCTTGCAATCGTATTTCCTCTTAAAAAACTTACACATTCCTACATGATGATATGAATGGTTTTAGCAGCACTTGGCAACTTAAACATCTGAATTACTAATATTGTGTTCTGTTTCTTATTAATCATCATGTTATTGATTCAGCACAACTAACTTAATTTAATCATTTCAGATCTTTTATCAGACTGGAATTAATAATTTACTAAAATTAGACAGTATGATGTGTTTGTGTATAATCAGTAACTGAGCGTACACACGGCTACATCAATCAGAAAACAGTTAAAACTCTGAACAATAATAGTGTGTAAGAGTGAGAGGATGTTTCATACCGGACAGCGTGAGCAGAATCACAGACAAGTGCAGCGTCTTCATCTCTTCTTCAGGAAGAACCTCACTCTCAGTGTTGGGTGTGTTTATATACTGAGTTTACTGACTTGGTCATAGTGTGAGAACAAAAGCTGTTTCGGGGAAAAAATAGCATGCTATTTTCAACAGCTGTTAACAAAACGCAAAGTGCCAAACGACTTCAGCAGAAAGATGATGACAAACTTCACGCTAAAGATCCACCCTCAGAACCCCTCCCTTTTTTACCCCCTACCTCCCCTTTACACACACACACACACACACGCACACACACACACACACACGGCAGGATGTCAGGAGGTCGCAGGTCACATCCCGTTCACTTAGTGCATGTCAGATGAAACACAGACAGTGTGGAAAGTTTGACTTTTTTCTGGGATTTTCTACCGTTCATACCCTGACCTCTGACCCCGACTCTGACAATGAGCCAAAGGTTGAGTTCATACAAGTGTTTTAAGGAAGTTGACGGCTCTGACTCGACTCACCTTGACTCTTAAAGTGACAAATCAGAGTCGATTCACATTGACTCAAAGTGACGAAACAGAGTCGACTCACATTGACTCTCAGTGACCAGTCAGAGTTGACTCACATTGACTCTCAGTGACGAATCAGAGTCGATTCACCTTGACTCTCAAAGTGACGAAACAGAGTCGACTTACCTAGACTCTCAAAGTGACAAAGTGAGTCAACTGCTTTTATTTCCAGCAAATTTCTTAACATGTGTAAATATTTGTATTAACATAAAAATATTCAACAACTGAGACTTAAACTGAAGAAGTTTCACAGACATTTGAGGAACAGAAATGGAATAATGCGTCCCTGAACAAAGGGGGGGTCAATATCAAAAGTATACAATATGTCTATATCGTCTCAACACGCTGTGAAGAGGTTCACAAGGATCACAGCTGGAGAACTGCAGAAGTTAGTTGTGCCTTGGGGTCAGAAAGTCTCCAAAACTACAATCTGAAGTCACCGACATCACCACAAGCTGTTTGGAAGGGTTTCAGGAAAAAGCCTCTACTCTCATCCAAAAACACACTCGAGCGTCTTCAGTGTGCAGACACTACTGGAGCTTCAAATGGGATCGGGTTCTACGGTCAGATGAAACCAAAATAGAGCTTTTTATTATAAACAAAGAGGTGGTTTTGGAGCACACAGAGAGGTAGCCGTGTGGAAAAGTCCCTCATGCCCACGGTTAAATATGGAGGAGGATCTTTAATGTTTTGGGGCTGTTTTTCTGCCAGAGGACCTGGACATTTTGTTAGGATACATGGCATCATGGACTCCATCAAATATCAACAGATATTAAATGAAAACCTGACCGCCTCTGACAGAAAGCTTCATATGGGCCATGGTTGGATCTTCCAGCAGAACAATGATCCAAAACATCATCAAAATCAACACAGAAATGGTTTACTGACCACAACATCAAGCTCCTGCCATGACCATCCCAGTCCCCTGACCCGAACCCCATAGAACACCTGTGGGGTGAACTGAAGAGGAGAGTCCACCAGCGTGGACCTGGAAATGTGAAGGATCTGGAGAGATTCTGTACGGAGGAACGCTCTCAGATCCCTCGCCATGTATTCTCCAACCTCATCAGGCGTTATAAGAGAAGACTCAGAGCTATTATCTTGGCAAAGGGAGCTAATGATATAATCAGTGTTATTTACTTCACCTATCAGTGGTTTTAATGTTATGGCTGATCAGTGTACATATATGGTATAGAGCGTCAGTAACGCTTCAGCCACTAGAGGGCGGTTTTGTTCAATTTATAACGCTCGATCGATTGAATTCCGATTTAATACGATCTACAAATTATTAGTCTATCATCAAACAGAAGCTTTTATACATTCATTTCCTAAAAGATCAGGCTAAAGACTACAGAAGTCAATTTAAATATAATAAAACCTTTATTCACATGAAAGTCAAGCCATAGCAGACAAACACATTAAACAATGAACATAATGACTATAGCAAGTTCTCATTTACACATTACCTTCAGTTGCACAAAACCTCGTGTAAATATCCCCAACACTACCTTTACTGTACTTTACCACCATGTTATTTATGTCGAATAGTTTTTATATTAACTCTGATGAAATATTTGATCTTGTTTCAATATGAATCTGTAATTTAATAATGCAGCATCCTTGAGAACAAAGCTAATCATTTCATTGTACAAACAAAAATTTGTGTATATGACAGTGACGTTCTTAAATCTGGAATAATCGTTAACATCACTTCTGCTCTGTTAATAAATAAAGTGAGGAAATAAAAAGAGAAAATAACATGGACTCAGTGTCATGTTTAAATATATTTGAGAAACACCAGAATCTCCTGCAGATTAAGAAACTCTCTCTCTCTCTCTCTCTCTCTCTCTCTGATGAAACACTCCCATCCGTTTTTTTCAAACTGCATCTTTAAAATATATTTTTAGAAAGGTCTACCTTACATATGTGTGTACCGGAAGACTCCCATAAGAAATTTAAGATATCCAGCATACCCATAATTATAATCCTTTTTCATCATTCATTTATATAATTAGAAATATAATATGATATCATTTATATATATATATATATATATATATATATATATATATATATATATATATATATATATATAATGTATTCGTTTATTTATTTATTTACTCCAGAAGTCTGTAATGAAGTAGCTGAGGTGTGAAAGTGTGATCAGTTCATGGTGAACGTATTGTACTGTACTGTGGTGTAGACGTCTGAATCGTCCTCCTTCAGCTGATCAGTGTGGACGCACCTGCAATCACACACAAACTCATTTAAGAGACACAAAATACACATTGTTAATAAGAACAATAATACTTTTTTAAAGATTGTACAAATTGTAATGTGTGGAAATATGCAGAGTTTTACCTCCTGATGTAAATCACAGCTGGGACAGCTAAGACCATGAAAATCACTCCAGCTGTCACTAAAACAATGATCCAGACTGACCAGTGACCAGGATGTTCAGGATTTTTACCTGTTGGAAAGAAAACAACGTTATTTAACATCAGTCACTTTATTTCCTTCAGTAATCATTCGAGACATTCAGGAGTGTTATGAGCAGATGGACCCACCCTCGACGAGAAGGCTGATCGTTTTAGATCCTGACGTCATGTTGGTTTTCCAAGTGCAGGTGTAACTCCCAGAATCCCTCACGGTTACAGCAGGAAAGTGAAGAACGCGTCCTGATTCAGGCAAGCGCTCGTTGTTCTTAGACCACACAAACTGTGAGGAACTTTGTGTGCAGTTCACATCACACGTCAGATTTAACGAGTCTCCTTGTTTAAGGGTTCCGTTTCCACTGAGCCTGATTAGTGACACCTTTAAATCTTTTTCAGAGAGCAGGAAAGACTCCACGTCAGTCACTCAGGACTGAGAGGGTGTTAATCATTATAATACAGTCACATCAAGAAGTCTGAATACATCACTATAAACTGTTATATCTAAAACAGTGTGCGTTGTTGACTAAATACATAAGTCATAACATAGCTTAAATGAGTGTGTCTCTGACACTTCTACTCAAGAAAAATCAGGCGACCTCAGAAACATGAACACACGCAGGTGATTTTAATCTGAAAGTGACGCCCAGAAAATCTACCTAAACCGGCGCGTAACCCGACTCTGAATACGAGGAACTTTTGAACTTTGAATTAAGCCCTACGCGCATATGCATGAAGTTGTCTGGAAAAGAATGACATTTTTTACCTGGATAGGTAGAATCAGGTAATAACGGAACTGTGAGGATATCTTAGCTTTGTAAAGTGCAAAAACACCGAACGCTAATTCTTCTTCTTGCCCCTTTATTTAAAAAGGACATTTGGAGGACATTAAGACATTCTATTTTATAAAACCTCGACAAACGATTGAAGACTCGGCTGACGTCGGTCACATTCTGAGTTTCTCTCGGTGTTACACGGATGGCACTTAAGATAAATGAAATTTGGCTGAAATTATAAACAGTGGCACATAGAATTTATGAAATTATTTGTGCATTCACAGCTAGAGTCTAGAAGGGAAAAAATGCACCATTTTATATTAACAAACGGTCACGGACTGTGGACTCAGACATTTAGACCTAAATCGTATTTTATAACCATGCACTTTATGTCATCTAATTTATCCAAAGGAAAACCGTGTTGATCTTCATTTCAGTCGTGAGAATTCACCTGCCACTTGTAGAGTCGCTCCAGGATCACCTGTCCAACTGAAACCGGTCACATTAGTCATAAATCTGAATTTGTACTCTCCAGAATAACTGAACTGTACATTGTGGATTAACAAAGTGCAGTCTGATTTGTCGTCTCCGACGAACTCGAAGTCCGACTTGGTGTTTGATCTGCTGTCATAAACATACGGTGGACTTGTACACTTCTTTGTGTCGTCTTTATTCAAGTTCATCGAGCACCAAAACATTCGTACCAACTGATATTTTTGCCGTGGATAAGAATAACGACAGGGAATGGAGACACTGATTCCTCTCACAGCACAGATCGGATCTGGATATTTCACACTCCAGCTGTTGTCCTGAGTGAGAACACCTGCAATATAAGTGTAGATAAATCAGTGCGGATGAAAACGGGAAGGCTGGTGTAGTAATATAATGATTTCAAAACACACTATACTCATTTTTCTGTGAAGGACGAACTGTATAATGAACTATGAGCACATTCATAACACACTGTAGTGCATTCATAAAGCATTATACACACTGTTAGAATTATTTATGAACGTACGTTACACTTTCGGGCAATGCCCACTATGATTATAAATTATTCACATAATGCATTGTATGCAGTGTGACAGCAAAGTGTTCTGGTTATGTTTGAGCATAATTTTTGCCATGTTTGTCCTTGAGCATTACAGAAAGTGGATACATAATTTTATGTACAGTACATGTATGTACACTATGCAAGCTGACTGATGTGGTATACACACTACTTATAAAGCCTTGATGCATAACAGATATTGTATTTAATTGTATATTAAAAGTATTTGATGTTTTTCTTGTGTATGAGCCAATAAGAGTGTAACACTGTAACATCAATCAGAAAACAGTTAAAACTCTGAACAATAATAGTGTGTAAGAGTGAGAGGATGTTTCATACCGGACAGCGTGAGCAGAATCACAGACAAGTGCAGCATCTTCATCTCTTCTTCAGGAAGAACTGAACTGTGCGCTGCTGACTTTTGCTGACACACACTATTTTGAAATGCAGAGTGAGTAATAAATTGTGCTTCCCTTATTGTGTAAGATTCCAAACTGTTCAAATTGGAACTTCCAGAGTAAATTTCTAGAATATTGTAATACATGTGAAGTTAAAAAAAAAAGAAAAAAAAAGGGGTGGACATTTTGATGTTTGAGATCCTGTATAGACTAGTTTCAGTCGAAAGACGTTTTGCAAAATGGTTCTAAATAAGGAATAGGGTAAAGAATAAATGAAGCGGTAAAGCACAACATGGTGTGCTGATTTTTTCAGAACTGTATTGAGTGTAAAAGAGTTTCTGTTGACATACAGGCGATAACAAATAACACAAGGAAATCTAAGATACGAGGGAAAGTCATCTAGTGCGCCAAAGAACAATACTGACCTCTAGTGGCTGAAAACGGAAACACTCTTCTTTTTTTCCTTTCTTGTTGTTATTAACACCCCCCACCCCCCGCCCACCCCCCGCCTTTCCACCTGGTCGTTTTTGGCGCCACCCCTTTAAGCGTTCCCATGACGACGAGGCCAAAACACGGAAGCGAAACCCGCTTGAAATCACAGGTAAATCTGTTCTAAACAATCATCATCATCACCATCATCTCAATGATCTCATGAAGGTCTGATTTTGTTTCGGTTCGGTTGGGTTTAGTTGAAATGTTTAAGAAAATAAAAGACAGTAAAGTAACTTAGCCTTACGTAGCTACGTCTTATTTACACATTAAGCTAATATATACTCTATTTACATCTTTTAAAACCTGCACTACATTTTGTAGTGCTATATACATTTGATAACTGACATCACTTCAACTCTAAACCAGAACCTGATTACATCCAGCCAATTCCCTGGAAGGGATTTGAATCTAATTATTGTTATTGTTGTTGTTGTTGTTGTTGTTGTTGTTGTTGTTGTGCTGTAATTTCAATATGAAGAGTGATCTGCTGAGATATCTTTCAAAACAAAGCAAATAACCTACTGAAGGGTTAATTGGCCGTCGTAACTCTTTCGTTTTTAAGGACACTACCTATGCCCTTTGACCCCTAGGTGTAGATTTGGACATCATGCCTAAATTCCGTGAACTGGAAGCTGAGTCTCCTCATCATCCTCATCAACATCATCCTCATCCTCATCCTCTGCTGGCCAACAGATACGTCATTCAGCAGAGACTCGGCAGGGGAAGTTTCGGCACTGTGTATCTCATTGAAGACACAAAAACAACAACCAGAGACAAACTGTGAGTGTTTTCTGTGTTCTGATTAATCCCATTTCAGCGAAGTCACATTTCATTCCACATGCACTTGAATCCTGTAGGTAGGCTTTAATGACGTAGCTACATGTCTGCAGTTCATTCAGGTGTATATAATATTATGTACAAAATAAAGTTGCAGAAGGAACAAACAACCATACGACAAAATAGTATAAACAATCCTTCATGTAATAGATATAAAGCCTACAGCAGAAAAAAATGATTTAACTTTCTATTTTAATCCCTCTATTTTAAGTTGTAGTATCGCTTCTGCTTTCAGCCACTAGAGGGCAGTGTCGCTCTTTGGCGCACACTCATGGCCTATATAACCCTACGAAGTGTGAAGGATTCTTAACATATCTAACATATCTATTATCAGCAGTATTTGATCTAGTTGTATAGATTTCAAGCTGATAGAACAACGTAAAGATACATTACTAGTTTACTATTCGGCTGTGTTAAGATATTTGACTATAGAGAAACCTCCTGAAATGCATCATGCTGCTGTTCTTCTTCTGTACTGAAAAAAAATCCCCCACCCTCATTAGCTTGCATATGATCTGAGCATTCTCGAAGAATTAGTCACTGATTTAAACCTCGTGGTATATTCACTCAGGATTATTTTATTACAGAACACACCAGGATGAATAAAATGCGTGTTAAGGGATTAAATCAGTGACTCGACAGCTGGAAATGTTTAAATAAGTCACTGCGATGCCTCGTTAAAGAAACCTCAGTGTTTTCACTCTTCACTGTGTATTAATGCATTCACATTTCAGACTCTCACTGACCCGTGCACTCTACTGTACTGTTACTGTGAGAGTCGATTAAACCGCTGCATACCAGGAGACGTCCTGTTCTGTCCTGTCCTATGCTGTCCTGTCCTGTCCTGTTCTATCCTGTTCTGTCCTGTCCTGTCCTGTCCTGTCCTGTCCTGTCCTATCCTGTCCTATCCTGTCCTATGCTGTCCTGTCCTGTCCTGTTCTATCCTGTTCTGTCCTGTTCTGTCCTGTCCTATCCTGTCCTGTCCTGTCCTGTCTTGTTCTATCCTGTTCTGTCCTGTCCTGTCCTGTCCTGTCCTGTCCTGTCCTATCCTGTCCTGTCCTGTCCTGTCCTATGCTGTCCTGTCCTATGCTGTCCTGTCCTATCCTGTTCTGTTCTATCCTGTTCTGTCCTATCCTTTCCTATCCTATCCTGTCCTGTCCTATGCTGTCCTGTTCTATCCTGTCCTATTCTGTCCTATCCTGTTCTGTCCTGTCCTTTCCTGTCCTGTCCTATCCTGTCCTGTCCTGTTCTATCCTGTCCTATCCTGTTCTGTTCTATCCTGTCCTATTCTGTTCTATCCTGTCCTGTCCTATCCTGTCCTGTTCTATCCTGTCCTGTCCTATCCTGTTCTGTCCTGTCCTTTCCTGTCCTGTCCTGTCCTGTCCTGTTCTATCCTGTTCTGTCCTGTCCTATCCTGTCCTATCCTGTTCTGTCCTATCCTGTCCTGTTCTATCCTGTTCTGTCCTATCCTGTCCTGTTCTGTTCTATCCTGTCCTATGCTGTCCTGTTCTATCCTGTCCTGTCCTGTTCTGTCCTATCCTGTCCTGTTCACACACGGATGAAGTTTTATCCCGAAGCTTCCTTTAGTGCTCCAGTGGAGAGAAGGGAGTCGGGGTTATGTAAAGCAGCTCCTGACAGCAAAGAGAAGAGGAGGAAAAAGTAGACTAATAGGAGGAGAAGTACTGACGGGATTTTCTGCTTGTTAACCCTGACCTAGTGTCAGACCTGCTGTTGGAAATCCGACTCTTTCTTCCTTCCTTCCTGCGCTCCTGTGCGCTTTCCCGCTTCTCCACAGGAAGAAAGACAAACTCCACACCTTCCTCATTAATCCCCTGCAAAGTGCACAGTGCATTATGGGTGTTCTGCATCCTGACATCGTTTCTGCATTGTTTAAGTGCTGATTGAAGGTGAAAGCTAGAGCACTAAAGTCTTGTGTGATGGTGGTGCGATTAAGCCGAGTTACTGCGACAGCGCCGTACCGACGTCGTTTATTCCTCTCATACCTCAGCTACTTGCTAATGATTACGTTTTTTAATTTTATTTAAAGAATGACAAAGTTGTGGAACATCTGTTAAACATCTGTTAAACAAGTTAGTTCCTGTTTTCACTTAAACAGTCGTTCCCTCTACAGCCTCACTTCTGTCTCTCATGGAGTTAATAAGGCAAGAAAAGAAAAAACGCAGCTTGACGTGAGAGAGGAATCGCGAAGATGTCAGATACGGTCTTGTGTGTGTGTGTGTGTGTGTGTGTGTGTGTGTGTGTGTGTGTGTGTGTGTGTGTGTGTGAAGTTACATGCAGGGGAGCTGAAGGTGTTGGTGATCATGAGACTTATCACATCCATCTCACTCAATCATCACCTACTTCTCACCATTCATCTCTCTCTCTCTCTCTCTCTCTCTCTCTCTCTCTCTCTCTCTCTCTCTCTCTCTCTCTCCATCACTACTCTTTCATTCAGTATCTTTTTTTTCCTTTTTTTAACCTCCTCTGTGGGTGTCATCTCTCTGTTGATCTCTTGCCAGCTCACACACTCCATCCTGCTGCTCCTTTCTTATACAATTCATCCCTTTTTGTCTGATTTTCAGTTCTTTCTCTCTTCTGTTTTTTTTCCACCTCACTCTCTCTCTCTCTCTCTCTCTCTCTCTCTCTCTCTCTCTCTCTCTCTCCCTCTCTCTCTCTCTCTCTCTTTAACCAACCCGTAGTTAAACACTCCAATCTAAATCACTGTGCATCATTCAGGAAGTCGTTGTTTTGTTTCTTTCTGTCTTTTGAGTTCCTCCTTTTTTTTCTCTCCATGGGAATCATCTCTACTTTTCTAACCCACCATTTTACCCTTTTAGCTTACTTAATAGATAGACAGATCATGTATTTCCTGGTCTCTCTCTCTCTCTCTCTCTCTCTCTCTCTCTCTCTCTCTCTCTCACTTCTTCTCTCTTCTTCTCTCCATTAGACCCTGCTGAGGTTCGGCTTTCTGTTTGGGTTTTGCCTCTGTAGCCCCTCGGACTCTTCAGTTTCTTTATGAGAGGAAAATGTCAGCGATGGACGCTGTGAGGTGGAACTGCTGCGTTCCCTTCTTCCTCCTGCTGCCTCTTTAATGGACCTTATTATTGTCCTTTGTTACTGTAGCTTCGCCTCTCCTTCTAGGACATGTGACCATGTCGCTCCACGAGGTTTTTTAAAATTGTTAGTAACAAAAAAAAAAGGTCAGTAAAAGTTAGTAACATGTTTCTTAGAAGTAGATACAGTATAATCCACTATATTTATAGTATTTCTATTTATTTATTTATTTTTTGGTAACAAATTAACAATCCCACCTTATCTTTAATCCAATTTCCAAGTGAGCCGTACCAGAAATAAGTACTAGGTGCCATACGAGGACATGTGGGAGGAGCTGTAAATAATACAGACATAGTATTAATAGTACTAATAATACAGCAGCAGATCGATGATAACGTTCGCTGAGGTGTAGCAACGGAGGAAAAAACATTTGCAGAAAATATGGCGGGAAATTAATTTCAATATGGCTACTGTTTCCATCCGTAAACCTGACCCTCATGTGTCTAAAGCCTACAGCATTTTGCCAGGATTTCTCTGCAATCAAACAGTGTTTACTTGCTGCACAAGGTGTGTGTGTGTGTGTGTGTGTGTGTGTGTGTGTGTGTGTGTGTGTGTTTTGGGGTTTGGTGAACCTGATCCAAACCCATTTGTCATGTGTACTGGCAGTCAGTAAAAAGTTCTTCTTTCTCTAAGATATATTAAAGTCCTCAAACATGACGGAGCTGTTTTTGTGTTATTCAGACGAACAGGATGTAGCATGCTACATGCTAGCAGGCTAAACCGCTCAAGTCTTTCCACGTCTCGCTCGTCTGGATGTCGACAGTGTTCTCGGTGTTCCCGTCTCAAATGCGAGTGCATTGTGCTTCTGCTTCTCATGCCTTTGGGGTTTAGCATTCAGACTCTTGCGTCACTTTAAATGTAGTTAAGCATGCAAACACACACACACACACACACACACACACACACACACACACACACACACAATCACAGATGCTCATTAGCATGTTGCACCTTATTCGAGGCAGCCATACTGAGCCCATGCCGAACCCAGTCACACACCGAGTGTGTCACAAGCCGAGATGGTTCCCATCTGGCCGTCATTCCGAGCACAGTGACCTTTAGCTAATAGACGACTTCATCATCAGCATGAGGCCAGCGCTGAAGAACAGCCCGTCATTTGCTTGCAGAACATTTATTATTAGTCTTCTTTTCATAAACGTCTCTGACAACCTCCAATTATGATTTTTTTTTGGTGTGTGTGTGTGTGTGTGTGTGTGTGTGTGTGTGTGTGTGTGCAGTAAGAACGGTTTGTTCAGTCAAGAACTAACATGGGATTTCATGAAGTATAGGTGTATAATGGGAAAGTTTGAGAAGTTTGATTCTTTAGCTCTGAGGCTCGTAACGGAAGCTTATAGCCGCCGGTTTAACAGACCTGCTGGACAAAATAAAATCGGAAAGATATAAACAGTCAGAAGCAAAGAGTTTGATGTGAGGCAGGGGGCGTGGCCTGACGTACGAAGGCGGGGATTCTAGGTGAAAAAAACCGTGACGCTGATTGTTATATTCTGTGAAGTTGTTTGTGTTTAAACGGAGTCTGTAGAGTAAAATCTAACATCTGTGAGTTAGTACTGAACGATGCATGACATCACATTATACGCTGTCGTGTAATAATAACGATGCGGTGCGAAATACCGCGCGGACTATCACGCTGATCCGCTCACACGGCCACGGCGGCGACTCGGGAGATGGCTCCGGCTCCGTGTGGGGGAGGGTTTAATAAAACGTTACACAGACCCGACAGTCAGGGGCTCGAAACACAGAAAATCCGTGACGTAGTAATATGATACGATACAGATTTAATATCAAACACGTGAATATCAGACAGGAAAAACGTCTCAGAACTTACACGAAAGAACGCACGAGCAAGACTTCGCGAAAAGTGAACTGATGTGCAGTGTATTGTGCTTTTATAGCCCATCGAGAGGAAGTAATAAGGTCTGTCACCGTTAGATGAAATCACATGATTAGCATACCGTGAATTTATCACCAGTTTCCAAAGTGGATCTAAAAGATTTCATATTCGAGGTTGAGACCTCAAGCTGTGCGTGAAAATCGAACCTGCGTTTTAAATCGAATCCATCATAGGTCTCACCGCTGCTGGGTAACGAGCTGCTGATGAAGATGAAGAAGATGAAGACTCAGGAAAGTGATTATAATTCTGAAATCAGCAGCACCTCCTCCTGCTGTGTGTGTGTGTGTGTGTGTGTGTGTGTGTGTGTGTGTGTGTGTGTGCTCTTCCTGTTCTCATCATTTACAAACGAGTTAAATATCCCAGAGAAGGAAAACCCTTCCTTCAGTGTTTGAAATATAACCTTTATCACAGTGACGACAGGAAATCGATGTGCCACTGAACATTTACGCCGTATTGAGATTAATTTCTCGGCCTACTTTCCTTCCGTTAACGAGCCGTCATCGCTGCGGAAAAAGCGACACCGATTGCTCATGGCGGCGAATTTAATTGCAGAGTTAGAAAGACCGACTGTAGTGAGGAGAAATACACCGTCTCTCTCAGGTATCACAGAAATAAAAGGAAAAAAATCAGAGCGTCTGGAAGCAGAGGGAAGCCGGAGGCGGCGGGAAGAGTGCATCATTTTTTTTCTTTAAGTACTTAAGTACCTTTCATTGTATTAAGTTCAGTGCAGAGCTCAAAACACAGAGACGTGCAGAACACATCAGGGCTAAAATGCTCCAGTTTTACCTCCAATTATTATAAAACACTGACACTGGAGACTCCTTCCATAAATGTTAAATAGACGTCTGCTTACATATCAACGATTACACCCATTTGAATGACTGTTACCATAGAAACGATAACGTACAGTATTAGAACGAGCGCGTTAATATCCATATAAACATGTGACCTACTGTTACAGACAATTAATCAACACCTTCCGACCAATCACAATCCAGAATCTTTGGGAGAATGTGAGTTCGATTCCTGGCGAAGTCAAGACAGTAATAGTACCGTAGCTGGGAGGGGCATACTCTCTCGCTGCTGTCAAACACAGTGACGCTAACCAATCACAGGCAGCTGTACGCTCACGGCGCACTGAAGCGAGATAACGATTTCCAGTCACCGGGCATCACGTGTTCGTTTCCAAATGTTCAGAACACGGATCGTTTTTCCCGTCCGTCATTAGATTACGGCTTAGTCTTCCCGTGAAGGAGGTGGGTTCGTCCTGCTGATCTCACACGTCACACGAGCTCACCTACCTCCATATTTACGAGTACAGTGCCTCTAAACGCTCCTGCGGCGTCGGTGTCACGGTGACTGCTGGGATTCATGTTGGAGTCCTAGATGTGAATTCCGGTGAATAACAGCAGGAGCACAGGAGCGCGGTGTAGCGGGGAGAATTCTCCCGTGGGCCGTACCGCGTGTTTAAACACCGCCTTATCAAAGCGGAGCAGAGGCGGCCGGATGGAGTCACTGAGATCGTGTTCTTTATTTATAATTCAGAAAAAACAACATCTCTAACCAAATGAACAATGAGACAGACTTCATTTAGAGAGAGTCATAATTATTATCCAGACAGGCAGGCTGGGGACAAGAGCGGAAAGTATAACGCTGTTAATGCGATAGAAAACAAGAGAACAAGGAATAGGAAAATCAAAAGATTACACGATCTGACGCTCACTGCAAATATAATCAATAAGTTATATAATATTTAATCTATATATGTATTTCTATAATCAATCAACCGAAGCGCGTTTGCTTTTTCAGTTTTGCTAACGTAGCTGGAATGTTATCAGAGCAGCCATCTTGGACAACCGGAGTCCAATGTTTTCCTCGAGACAGCTCGGTATCTAGACTCCGCCCACTCTGAAAATCCGTGATCGGAGTCATAGCTGAAAATGAAGAGCGATGTGGATGAAAATAAAATTCCAGGTTGAACAGTAAAGGTGTAGACTCGCACTCAGTCCCAACAGGATCTCAGAGTTTTTTTGTCACTGTTGCGGCCAAAAACGCTTGAATCTTTTTTTTTTCTTTCAAACTTTGAGTCTTGTGCTCTTTCTGTGGAAAACTACTCGGACTGGAGAAATTGCACGTGCAGGAAATTGGCAAAAAGTGTCATTTTTTAAAAAATTGTCCAGAAATATTAGAAACCCGAGTAAAACTTTGTTTAATAATATGAAAATTTACAGAGTTAATTATACAGAGATAGAACTGCTCAGAAATACAAATGGAAAGACTTGGCAGTGAGCTAATGAACAGCACATACCCAGAGAGGTGATGAGGAAGTGATGAGGACGGAGATGGCGGTGGAGATGGAGGTGGAGATGGAGGTGGAGATGGTGGTGGAGATGGAGGTGGAGATGGCGGTGGAGATGGTGGTGGAGATGGAGGTGGAGATGGAGGTGGAGATGGCGGTGGAGATGGCGGTGGAGATGGCGGTGGAGATGGCGGTGGAGATGGAGGTGGAGATGGAGGTGGAGACCCCTGCTGGTGTGTGATTTTGATCCTGTCAGATTATTATCAGCATGAGATTAGCGCTGTGCATGAATTAGCGCGTTGAGCTAAATCAAGGATGCAAAACACATCTGAGTCAAACTCCATGTTCCAGTTAACATGGCCAACTTTTATTCTAGTCATGTTCTCTCTCTCTCTCTCTCTCTCTCTCTCTCTCTCTCTCTCTCTCTCTCTCTCTCTCTCTCTCTCTCTCTTTCATCTGCTTCCTCCTATAAAGCCTCATGTCCTCACACTGGTCAGTTTTCTGACCTGCTTCATTCATCAACGTACAAACTGCTGTATTCGATTGTAACTTTGTTCAGCAGGAGGTAAACCTCTGTTGTACGACTCACAGTATGCATTCTGAATCACAAACACAAGCATTCAATTTATTTATTCATTTATTTTTACGTTTAGGGTGTTTAAAGTGTTAAAGCGACGGATTTTCGAAAACAGTAGTGCAGTTCTAATGCGTTAGTACGGAGAAATGTGTTTATGTAACAGTTATGGAAGGAGTCTCCAGTGTCAGCGCTTCGTAACGGTCTGCGTTTTGACAGACATTCAACAGCATTAGAAGAACATGAGAAGAAACGTTCTATTCATTCGTACTGTACCGGTGTTTAGAAAGTAAACACACTCTGACCCGCTTTGCAGCGGGCTGGTGAAGCTCTCGGGTCGAACCAGGCCGCGGAGTCTCTGTGGGCCCGAGTTTATTGCTCTCGCTCGCTTGTTTGCTCTTGTGATCTGCTATTTCTGGATCCGAGAGCAAATTTCCCTCTGCCTCCTGAGACCTGCTGAGAAATGGGACATCACCATGTTCAAATATTTGCTGCGGGGAATCTCGCTGACTGAATGGAGTTTTTAAATCGCATATTATTCATGTCTGGGTGCTCCGCATAACGAAGGAGACCTGCTCCGGTCCAAATATTGTGATTACACACACACAAACATACACATATATACTGTATGTATATTTCAGGAATCAATCAGTAAGTAATAATAATAATAATAATAATAATAATAATAATAGCTGAAGAAAAGCCGTACTGTTGTAGGCATTGTTTCCACATATCCGTAGTCCATGTGAGAAATCCCACATCATCACTGACGGTTCTGATGATTAAAGAGCGCTCCAAGACAAAAAGAAACATCAGAGAAACGTATCTCACATCTTCAGCATTGTTCTAAGAGTTTATCAATCTCGTCCTGTCGCCAGTTCAACAAAGAATGACGTGACATTCATTAATAAATTCAAACCTGCAATCGTTGGCGTGTTACTTTGGTATAAGAGGAAGAAAACACTTCAGGCTGTTAGAGGAAAATAATCAACTCTGCAGTGGTAAGAGTAGTTTCGCTTCAACACACAACCCTGTCGTTGATTATTTTCCTACAACAGCATGACACGCCGGGGTTTATTCCTTATTTAAGTGACCACCGCGATGGCCGTGATATCTGTCTGTTCTTGGTCACTTCAATTGAAACATATCTGTGCGCTGTAACCGAAACTTCTAATCCATTTTTAATAAAATTAACTGTTTAATTGTGTCTGCGAAGCGTGAAAACACAGTGCTGTAGCCTCATCGGTTGCTTATACTCGTCGTCACGGTTACATGGTTCAATTTAAACCTGAGGCACACATGCCAGCCAATCAGAAACGATTATTTTTAATGGTCATGGTATAGAAGTGAATTACAACTAGATGGTAGATAAATAGACGCGAGGCGTCATGTGAGGACACACAGCAGGTAGAGGGGTGTGTGTGTGTGTGTGTGTGTGTGTGTGTGTGTTTTCTCATTCTCCCTTTTTCTTCTTAGCAAGCTTCCCAACACCATCTCTGTGTCCTTGACACAAATTTGAGAAGATGGAAACGATTAAATTGGTTTGGGATTGAAAATGGGTCCAGGGCCATTCGGCATTCCGGGTACGGAAACCTCTTATAAACCGAGAGACAAAATGTGTCCGGTCTAGGACGAGTGTGAGATAATACATCAGTGTGATCTTTAAGCAAAATAAATTTTTTTTTAAAAGTCATTTTATTTTTTTCATTTTTCAGATTCACGAATATTTATTTGCCCACGGGATCGTCATAGAAACGGGAAAAATGGCAGCCGATTTAAAAACAAAACGAAACGGCAGCAACATCAAAAGCTAAAATGGTCAATTAAAATGTCAGATGTAACGCTGCAGCTTTTCTTTCTTTCGCAGTAACATGACAAGCTGCGTTCTTCTTCATTCCCTTACCGTAACGTGCTTTCGTTTCCATAGTAACGGCTCCTTCACAGGGACTTGGGTGGACGCTCCACATACGCTTTAATATTGTGTTTGACTGTTGATATCGTGTGTGAAATGTGTGTGTAACATGTATGGAAGGAGTCTCCGGTGTCAGAGGTAAAGCTGTAACCGTATTCCGACGCTTCTTTGCGGTTTCTCGGTAACGTCGACAAGCTGCGTTATGTCTTATTGAAGAGAGAGAATACAGAGAGGACTGGTGAGGGAACGAGTGTTTATAGCTGCTATAATGGAAGCAATGTAAGGAACTAACTCGCTTTATGGATGTCTCGCAATGTTAAATGTAACTATAAATGGATAAAAGTCATTTTTGCTGGAAAATTCCTGTGTTGGAGGAATAAAACACTCGGGGGACGTGCTGTTATAGGAAAATAATCAGCTTTCAGGTCAGAACAGTAACTCCGCTTCATCACGCCGCTGCGTTGTGTTTTATTCCGCACTTGCTATTTAAGATATTAGATATTTTCTATTTTTTTTTAGCATTACTGTATATTGGGGAAAGCACACGGTGTGATGCACTGTTGAAAACAACCGCAGGAAAAATAATATCCTTCATTTTTCCATTTTCCCGGCTACACTACCCACAGTGCTGCTTTATTCAGGGCAGATAAATGATATCCATAATTTAATAATGACATGATAAGCTATGATCTCATTTTAAATGCAGATGACTGATTCTCTTCATTCAGAGGCGAGAAATAGAGCTCAGAGCGACGGGAGAAAAATGGTGAGGAAGAACAAAAGGCCTGGTTACGGATTCTCAAAGCCGATTCTCGTCTGATAAATGCGGCGTTTCTAGCGCTCCGGGATGAAAACGAGGTTAAATTGGGCTCGCTTAATTACAGCACGCTATCTCCAGCCAGGTGAGCGGGTAGACGGGCTGAGGAGTGAAACGTGTGAACAGATCGGGAAGCGTGAACTGACCTTCGCTAAACGGAACACCAGCTGGACCATACGCAGGGAAGCGCGACTTCGACATGACTCACAATCCAGACGTGGATAATTATATAACGTTGAAATGTAAAATAACGTTCCGTTAGCGTCTGCTAGGCCTCGGCTGATATTAAACGTAATGATATGATTCTTAAAGACGGCAGGATTCGAATCACTTCAGCGGATGCAGCGATTGTTCAGTTCTCAAACGCAAACGATCCACGAAGTCTTCAAATATTGTAAAGATAAAACATGTTACTTATATTTTACAACAACTTTAAAACACGTGCATAACATACAGGTGCCCAAAATAATCATTTTATGTGTGAGTCTGAAACGAGGGAAAGAAGTGAAAGGTCAGCGTTCACTTGCCAGGTTTGATTTTTCTCTCTAGAGTCATTTTTAATGAGTACGTTAGCTTTCACTCTGTGTGTTCGGTCTGGATGATGTGTAACTCACAGGTAAAACGAGAAAAAAAGCTTTCAGGTTACAGATTATTTTTCTCTCACAAGGTTAGCTTTCGCTTTCTAGGATGTACCGTGTTTCTGTAGCTAGTTTATCTTTCTCTTTAGGCTAGCTTTCACTGACTAGTGAAACCAAGAAAAAAGTTAGCTTTCACTCTGTAGGTTATCTTTCGCCCGCAAGTTATCTTTCGCTAGATTATCTTTCTCTCGCTAGGTTATCTTTCTCTCGCTAGGTTATCTTTCTTTCGCTAGGTTATCTTTCGCTAGATTATCTTTCTCTCGCTAGGTTATCTTTCTCTCGCTAGGTTATCTTTCTTTCGCTAGGTTATCTTTCTTTCGCTAGGTTATCTTTCGCTAGATTATCTTTCTCTCGCTAGGTTATCTTTCTCTCGCTAGGTTATCTTTCGCTAGGTTATCTTTCGCTAGGTTATCTTTCTCTCGCTAGGCTATCTTTCTCTTGCTAGGTTATCTTTCTCTCGCTAGGTTATCTTTCTTTCGCTAGGTTATCTTTCTCTCGCTAGGCTATCTTTCTCTCGCTAGGTTATCTTTCTCTCGCTAGGTTATCTTTCTCTCGCTAGGCTATCTTTCTCTCGCTAGGTTATCTTTCTTTCGCTAGGTTATCTTTCGCTAGATTATCTTTCTCTCGCTAGGTTATCTTTCTCTCGCTAGGTTATCTTTCGCTAGGTTATCTTTCGCTAGGTTATCTTTCTCTCGCTAGGCTATCTTTCTCTTGCTAGGTTATCTTTCTCTCGCTAGGTTATCTTTCTTTCGCTAGGTTATCTTTCTCTCGCTAGGCTATCTTTCTCTCGCTAGGTTATCTTTCTCTCGCTAGGTTATCTTTCTTTCGCTAGGTTATCTTTCTCTCGCTAGGCTATCTTTCTCTTGCTAGGTTATCTTTCTTTCGCTAGGTTATCTTTCTCTCGCTAGGTTATCTTTCTTTCGCTAGGTTATCTTTCTTTCGCTAGGTTATCTTTCGCTAGATTATCTTTCTCTCGCTAGGCTATCTTTCTCTCGCTAGGCTATCTTTCTCTTGCTAGGTTATCTTTCTTTCGCTAGGTTATCTTTCTCTCGTTAGGTTATCTCTCGCTAGGTTATCTTTCTCTCGCTAGGTTATCTTTCGCTAGATTATCTTTCTCTCGCTAGGTTATCTTTCTCTCGCTAGGTTATCTTTCGCTAGGTTATCTTTCGCTAGGTTATCTTTCTCTCGCTAGGCTATCTTTCTCTTGCTAGGTTATCTTTCTTTCGCTAGGTTATCTTTCTCTCGTTAGGTTATCTCTCGCTAGGTTATCTTTCTCTCGCTAGGTTATCTTTCGCTAAGTTATCTTTCTCTCGCTAGGTTATCTTTCTCTCGCTAGGTTATCTTTCGCTAAGTTATCTTTCTCTCGCTAGGTTATCTTTCTCTCACTAGTTTATCTTTCTCTCGCTAGGCTATCTTTCTCTCGCTAGGTTATCTTTCGCTAGGCTATCTTTCTCTCGCTAGGTTATCTTTCGCTAAGTTATCTTTCTCTCGCTAGGTTATCTTTCTCTCGCTAGGTTATCTTTCGCTAGGCTATCTTTCTCTCGCTAGTTTATCTTTCTCTCGCTAGTTTATCTTTCTCTCGCTAGTTTATCTTTCTCTCGCTAGGTTATCTTTCGCTAGGCTATCTTTCTCTCGCTAGTTTATCTTTCTCTCGCTAGGCTATCTTTCTCTCGCTAGGTTATCTTTCTCTCGCTGGGTTATCTTTCGCTAGGTCATCTTTACCCCTGACCTTAACTTTCGTAACTTATAACAGCTTAATGAAACTACCTACCAAAATCATTTAGCATGTAACACTTAAATTAATTAGCAGCACTTTAACATGTCAAAACTCTAACACCTAAAAGCTTCTTCCATTGATTTTACTGTCTTAAATCATTAATGTATTCCTATTGAGATTAATTAGATGTAAAATGCTTCTTAATTTCACTTTATGAAATGAAGCAGTAAATGTCAGGCTCTTAAAGGTCAGGGCAGAGCGTCTCAGCATCCCGCAGAGGAAATGGAGAAAATCTGAACAGGGCCGGAGTGTGTAAGAGGCTTCAGGAAACACTTTTCTTTAACCTTTAGATTCTGTTCAGGTCAAATGACCCATTTGAATTTTTACTCAGAGGTGGTGTTGGTGCTTGTAAGGAGAATCTCCAGTGATGGGAAGGAATTTCAGGGATTTATTTCCAGTTTACGGTAAATCTGTGTGCTGTGTGGTGCAGTAAAGTTCTGAAGGAGATCCCGGTTGGGGATTTGAAGCCAGATGAGACGGTGAAGGCCACACAGGAAGCTCAGCTCCTCTCGCAGCTCCATCATCCAGCCATCCTCCGATTCTACACCAGCTTCCTGGAGAGAGACGCTTTCTGCATCATCACAGAGTTCTGCGAGGTAACTCCGATTTTTTTTTCTTTGCCTGGGCGGAGTTTAGGAGTGATTAGTGCTAGTTTGGGCCGGTGATGGTGTCTTTTATTCTATTTGTTTTCTTTTTGATTATTCTGTGGATTGAGCTGGTTTTGTTCTAGATTGTTCTTGGCCTGGTCTAGATTGGTTTGGGTTGGTGTATTTCAGTCTGGTAGGGTCCAAACTGGTCTTATCTCATTTAATATGATCTGGACTAAACCATTTTGGCTTAGATTATTATTAGCCTGGTCTGGATTAGTCTGGTTTAAACTAGTTTTATTCTGATCTAGGTCTGGTCTGGACCACACTGTTCTGATTGGGAAGTGTTTTTAGTGTGAACGGACCTGATCTGATCTGATTTAGTCACTGTATTTGGTCTGGCTTGACCTGGACTGGTTGTGTATTAAACTAGTTTTATTATGGGCCAAGACCCGAACGTTCTATCGTCTTCCTGATCCTCTGAAATAGGAACAGTCTCGGCTACCGACACAGTCGTTTTGTTTTCCTCCCCTCAGGCACATTTGTTTACAATAATAAGACTGCAAGGTCAAAAGTATGTGCACCCCCGACCATCACACCCATATGTGCATGATGAACATCCCATTCCAGATTTAGCTGTTATAATGCACGCCACTCTTCTGGGAAAGCTCCCACTAGATTTTGGGGCGTGGCCTTGGGGATTTTGGGGCGTGGCTGTGGGGATTTGTGTTCATTCAGCTACAATAGCGTTAGCGAGGTTGAGGTCAGGTGCTGATGTTGAGGTGAGGAGGCTCCAGTTCATCCCAAAGGTGTTCAGTGGGGTTGAGGTCAGGGATCTGTTCAGGACACTCGAGGTCTTCGACCTTCTTCCAAACTTCACACTCCACGTCTTCATGGAGCTCGCTTTCTGCAGTTTGTGGAAGAACCACCTAAAGGTGTGACGGTCAGGTCTCCGCTGAGAAGTTTTATCTAAATTCACCTGTAGGGGACGCTAATTCACAAATGAGTAAAACGGCTGTTGATTATTGAGCTGTGTAAATTCAACTCGTGATTCTGCTTTCTGATGAGGAACTCTGCCATTTATAATTCTTTCGAAAAAGATTTTTAGATCCTCTAGATCTTTGTGAAATTGTCACACCATGCCGAACAGAAATTTTTCTCTCGGGTGTTTGATATTCAACACGGTTCATCCATAATGTGGAAATAAATTTGATCACAGAGTGGAGAATCAGGAACGGAGGTCATATCTGATTAACATCTTCACGTGTTACCATCAAATTCCCAACGATCTCCTTGATAACAAGCGCAGATAGTTCCAATGGCTTCCGAACTTCTTTTGTAAGAAGACTGCTGAATTCACGACTCTTGACCGCTTTTGGATGGGACTGTCCTTTGTCCCGGACCGTTTTTGTTCCGGATCATGTTTGGTCCGGTCTGTAACGCTTTAGACTTGTGTGAATTAGCTGTATTGTATTATCAGTCATTTTCTAGCCCACCTTTGAGTCTGGAGCGCTTTTACTCTGGATTATATTTGGTCTATTCTCTTCTCCATGTTCCACTCAGCCCTGACTCTTGAGATGGATTTCCACGATCTATTTCTCCATTTCCCCTGTCCACTCACTGCCAATGAGAGATCAGAGGGGAGTGCAGCTAACGACACCCATGGCGCCCCAGAGGTCACTCTCATTTCCTCCATCACTTTTTTTTTCTCCTCTCAGTTGAAGCACCTCTGCCTCATTCTGCGCTCCCTTTGTGCGTAAGTCCTGTTCGTCCCAGCGAGTCACCTGAATTAAAATTCCCCTTGGTCGCGTGATCTTCTGCTTTTTAACAAGCCGTTATGTCGTTTTACCTGATTTGTAACCACGGCCTGTGTTTCCTGGTGTCCGTTTCGACCTTTGACATCAGAATGTCATTTTTTCTCTTTATTTGATGAAAGGTTCCCATGGCAACAGGACAGAAACTATGGCAGTTTTTTTTTTTTTTTTTTTTTTTTTCCATGTTACTATGATGAGTGAACCTTTGGGCAATTACCTGTAATGAGGAAAGTGTAGCGAGACGGAGACAGAGGTGCACTTTCACCTTTATTATCAAACGTACACGCTTATCTCCTCCTGTAGCGGCTGGATTTCTTTAAACTACTGAAGGTGTGAAAATATATCCACAATACAATTCCGCACCAGTAATCACACAAGTTTGTGTGTGTGTGTGTGTGTGTGTGTGTGTGTGTGTGTGTGTGTGTGTGTGTGTGTGTGTGTGTGTGATGTTTCTCTTTAGAACCCTAGAACAGTGTTCTCCTGTCAGAAAGGAAGCTCGGAAGCTTTAACCCTACGAGCATTGATTTCCGAAGTGTTGTCCCTCTAGTGGAACCCGTAAAGGTTCATCTAGAACCGTAAAACCACGTGGGTTCATATCACGAAGGTTTCAGATTAAACATTTATCGTTGATGATTATAATGAAACCGTTCTGGTACTTTATCCAAAGAGTATAGCTTCCTGAAGTAGAAACATTTAGGACCCGTAAGGTTCTTTGGTTGTCTCCTTGGAGGAACATTTGAAGGGTAAGTGTAAAACTGTTTTCCTAGCGGAAAGGGTTTGCAGTAGGACACACTGAGGAAGCTGAGAACCCTTACTTATCAAAGGAACGCTTTGTAACGAGTGATTATTAGTTATTACTGTTATAAGAATAAGATAAAGAGTGTAATGAATGCAGAAGGAAGTGCAGGAGGTCACCTGAGCTGTGTGCAGAAGGACAGAGCAGGTAACCCGGAGAGGAGCGGGGTACTATTGATTTTCTTCCTGATTTTTTTTCTTGGGGATTGTGATTCAGCGTGTGCGGAGACAGAGACAGTAAACCAGTTTCATTACTCTGAGGAAGATGGATTACATAAACGAGTGCAGCTCCGAGGCTGTTTTTAATCTCATCTGTGCGCTGGATTACAGCGTGTCACACTGCGCTCGAGTCTTTCCATTATACACAGAGGAGGGAGGAGGGGTTTCCTTCATCTGATCTCAGAGAGAGAGAGAGAGAGAGAGAGAGAGAGAGAGGAACGAGGAGGAGAGATATTATAAAGATGGGAGAAAGAAGACGAGGGAGAAAATAATAAATGGTGGGAGGAGCAGGAGGTGGAGAGAGAGAGAGAGCGAGAGAATGAGGGATAGATAAACAGAGAAGCTGAGACTGAGAGACAGAGAGAGATGGGATAAAGGGAGTGAGAGAGACAGAGACACAGAAAAAGAGAGAGAAAGAGTGAGTGAAACAGATAAAGAGACAGAGAGATGGGAGAGAGAGACGCAGAGGGAAGGAAAGAGACAGATAGATAGAGAGCGACGGAGAGTGAGACAGTGAGAGGCAGAGAGAGAAAGACAGAATAAAGGAAAAGGGGGATATTATGATGGTGAGAGAAATAAAAAGAGGGAGAAAATAAAAGGCAGAATAGGGTGGAGAGAGAGACAGAACGAGGGAGAGAGAAGAGAGGCGGAGAGAGAGACAGAGAAACAGACAGAGAGAGACACACACACAGAGAGAGAGAGAGAGACAGAGAGAGAGAGAGAGAGACAATACCAGTGACAAGGGAGCTGGCACAGCAAAGACTTCTGTGTGTTTGTGTGAGGGTGTGTGTGTTTGTGTGTGTTTGTGTGAGGGTGTGTGAGTGTGTGTGTGTTTGTGTGAGGGTGTGTGAGTTTGTGTGTGTTTGTGTGAGGGTGTGTGTGTTTGTGTGTGTGCGTGCGCGTGTGTGTGTGTGTGTTGAGTTATTAGCACTGTTGGTGTGGGTTATATGAGTGTGATGTACTTCCTGTTACAGAGTTCACAGCTCTCATCACTGAGAAGACGGCGTGGGTGAGAGATACCTGATAGAAATTAGATATTAGATCAAACGTCTGTTTAAGTGTCCTCATTTCCTGCGCTTTCTAAATTGAACCTTTGAACCCTGGGTTCAAATACACACCCTGAGCAAATACACACACACACACACACACACACACACACTCCATATCACTAATGAAGGAGTCCACAGGAACATGAGTGAGGTTCGAGATGCTGTGTGAGATCACAGAAATGGCACGATCATCCGTAACAGAGAGCGAGAGCGAAAGGGGGGGGGGGGTTGGGGGAGAGAGAGAGAGAGAGAAGAGAGAGGGGGGGGGAGAGGGAGAGGGGGAGAGAGGGGGGAGGAGACAGAGAGAGAAGGGGGGGGGGGGGAGGGGAAGAGAGAGAGAGAGAGAGAGATCCTGGTATCATTTATTTATCGTTGCTATGACACAAGTGCGAACAGGAAGTAAGTTGTCTCGTGTGTGTCACAAAACATGAACTTTTGAAGTAGACGCCGTTAAATCACATGATGTGTTGTTTATTAATAAAGTAAACATTGTAATCGTTGGCGAATGGAATAACACACTCCAGTGTGAAAATAATCACTTCACTGTCATGTGCTGGTCCTTAACTATAACCTGCACAATAATCAGGACTATAATACACTCCTTTAACCCACACGAGATCCTGTCCATCATCACGTGACTCCTCCTACACACGTTTGATTTCTACCACACGCAGCGTGTTGATGTGAACGTGTCTTTAATGATGGCGGAATGATTTGATGTGAATGTTTGAACCTGATGTGTAGTGATGCACCGTGTGTGTGTGTGTGTGTGTGTGTGTGTGTGTGTGTGTGTGTGTGTGTGTGTTCAGGATGGGGATTTGGAGTGTACGCTGGAGCGGTTGCGAGTCTCAGGAGAAGCTCTGTCTGAGTCTCAGGTCAGGGAGTGGCTGGTTCAGCTGCTGCTGGGGGTCGACTACATGCACGAGAGGTGAAGAACCTCACTCTTCAACTCCGTCATCTCAAACACACCACGCTGTGAGAGGCTGCAGTGTGCAGAGAGCGCCACGCTTCATTCCTTTATACTCCAGGCTGTCAGTAATGAACCACTGTGTGTGTGTGTGTGTGTGTGTGTGTGTGTGTGTGTGTGTGTGTGTGTGTGTGTGTGTGATTTTCTTCAACAGACGGATTCTACACCGAGACCTGAAATCTAAGAACGTGTTCCTGAAGCAGAACGTCGTGAAGATCGGTGAGCTCTCTGAAGGCCGGTGAGGTTATTCATTACAACACGTCCGTTCCCTCACCAGAGTCTCTCTTGAAGTTCAAAACAGCACGGACGAGCGGTTACTATAGAAACCAGCACGTATTACCTTAACATATAAAGCTGTGACATGTCAGTGACGTGTTAGTCAACTCCTTCAGACCAATCGCGATGCAGGACTCGGCAGCCCTGTGGTGTACGGATCGGTGTGTGAGTGAATAACTCGGTGCGGTCTCGACAGGTGATTTCGGCGTGTCGTGCCTGCTGATGGGGTCATGTGACGTCGCCACTACGTTCACAGGAACGCCGTACTATATGAGTCCCGAGGCTCTCGGTCACCAAGGTTACGACTCCAAATCAGACATGTGGTAAGTGGGTCTGATAATAGTTTATCATTTAAACCAATAATTTAAAATATATATATATATATATATCTAATCTTCTTATTTTGACGCATTTCTTCTCTGATTGTTGCTGCACTCCGCTCACAGACATTCTCTCTGTTCGTCATCGCACTTTCATTCTCCCGTGAGCTTAAATGCAGGCTGAATCACTGTAGAGTTTAGACAAGCTTCATGACCAAGACGGGGCGTGTGGGAGAATGAACCTGTCTGTCTCTATCTGTCTGTCCTCTCTACCTGTCTCTCTCTCTGTGCTCTGAGAAATGCCCTTGATGATGCCCACTCGACTGTACACTCTTCTCATTAGGCTGTTGTGCAAGTCTGGACAGAGAGCCTGCACACACACACACACACACACACACACACACACACACACACACTATATCTGCCTCTCTGATGGATTTTCAAGGCCTCTCTATTTCCCCATCGTCCCTGTCTCAGTGACTGGAGACTTCTGGGTAAAATCAGCATTTTTATAGATACGTCTTCATTTTAATCCACTCTTCTGCCGGCACGTGACCCTTCACCTTTATTCCGCCTCGGCGAGATAACTGCAGCCAATAGCTGCATCGGAACTCATCACGTATTCCCGCTTGGCTCCGGGTAGACGCCTGCGCTCTCACCTTCCTGTGAACACCTCCAGCTCCTTTAAAGCTTCAGACGACACGTGCGAGAACGTCCAGATCACACACAGGGGCTTCAGACGCTGCAGACGTGTTCGTCCGAGCTAGTTAATTGGGTAACGAAGGGTTACTTAGCTTCCAAAGAAGAGTTCCGTTTATGATTAGGAGAATACTTTGTTGTTCGGTTCTACACAGAACATTGCTGAAGAGGAGCATCTGCAATGCCGGTATAATAAAGATGATCACGCGCATATAAACAAGTGAAAATGATAGAACTGTGAATTGGCTCAGGAGGTTATGGACGTGTGTGTGTGTGTGTGTGTGTGTGTGTGTGTGTGTGCAGGTCTTTAGGCTGTATCCTGTACGAGATGTGCTGTTTGAAACATGCCTTTGAGGGACACAACTTCCTGTCCGTGGTGCAGAAGATCATGGAAAGTTCCACGCCGTCGCTGCCAGAGAAATACTCACCAGAGCTCAACTCCTTAATGCAGAGGTGTGTGTTCACGAGTACGTTACCGTGTGCGGTCCACAAGTACACACACACACAACACTGTGTCAGGACCTGTACTGAGAGTAAACCAACATCCAGCCTCACTGGAGATCCCATGCTGGTCCCTTTCCGTCGAAGCTTAGGGGTAGAGGGGTGCCGATACTTTGTGCGGAAAACAGATGATCTACGGCCGTTCAACAAATCGTGCGTCTACAAGCGGACCTCAGTGGGGGTTAAAGGTTCCGCAAAGGGTTCTTTTTTTCATGGTGTGAGCCGTTGAAGCGCCTGAAGAACCCCTGAGGAATCATTTCGTCTATCGGTGTTGATCAGCGATCGTTAAACTCTCCGACAAGAACATCAGTGGCTTTATTACTCGAGAGGAAGCGTTAATCCTCAGCCTTTATCATAATTAAAGATGAAAGATTCATCTGA
>NC_030438.2:19893368-19898368 GCF_001660625.3 Ictalurus punctatus
GAAGAAATCCGAAAACATTTAACCTGCAGTAATTAGAGATCATTTCTCTCCCCAGGCAGACGAAAGTGCACCTGCAGACGCTGAGGGACAGGTCAGAGGTCGAGAAGATGAGTCCCCGAGAGCGGATGAGGCTGAGGAAGCAGCAGGCCGCTGACGACAGAGCCAGGAAGCTGAAGTGAGACACGGCGAACAGCTTGAAAGCCATGCTAAGCAGCTATGCTAAGTGTCCTGACCTGCGTGTGTGCTTCAGGGCTGGAAAATACCTCCGTGTGTGTACTTACTGGAACCGCACTTAGTTATTATTTTGCTGGATTTATACTTTACTTGACTGTTATTCAATTTTGATACTTGTGCCGTTGCTTTATTACATTTCCGATTTAAAAAAAAAAAAAAACTTTTACTCTTTACATTTTTATACAAAATTGTCCCTTTTTTTTTACTTTTTTCTTTGCTGACTTTGTGCTTTGGGTCATTATCGAGCAAGAAGTGAAATTCTTCTTCATCTTCAGCAGTCTAACAAAGGCCTGCAGGTTTTGTGCCAGAATAGATTGTTTTTGGAGAACTATCCATGATTCCCCCTGCTGTAGCCCCGGTCCCAGCTGGAGAGAAGCAGCCTCAGAGCATAATGCTCCCACCACCATGCTTCACTGTGGGTCTGGAGTTCTTTGGCTGTCTTGTTTTTGTGCCAAACGTGTCTTTTACCATTATTCCCAAACAGCTTTACTTTTGTAATTTGTGTGTTTTGGCAAATATATTGTGGCGTGTTTTTTGCACCCTACCCCATACCCCAGACGTGAAGAATATGAGATTGTTGTCACATGGGGCGGCTGAGGCTCAGGTGGTAGAGCAGGTTGTCCATTAATCGTACAGTTGCTGGTTCGATTCCCGGCCCACGTGACTCCACGTGACTCCACGTGACTCCACATGCCGAAGTGTCCTTGGGTAAGACGCTGATCCCCAAGTTGCTCCCGATGGCAAGTTAGCGCCTTGCATGGCAGCTCTGCTACCACTGGTGTGTGTGTGTGTGTGTGTGTGTGTGTGTGTGTGTGTGTGTGTGTGTGTGTGAATGGGTGAATGAGACACAGTGTAAAGCGCTTTGGATAAAAGCGCGATATAAGTGCAGACCATTTACCATGCAGGGAGTAATCAGTACTCGCCAGATGTTCCTGGAGCTCCTGTAATGTTGCTGTAGGTCTCTTGGCAGCCTCCCTGGTACGTTTTTGTCTTGTTCTTTCATCAGTTTTGGAGGGACATCCAGCTCTTGGTGATGTCGCTGTGGTGCTCTGTTTTCTCTTGTTGACGAAGGCCTTCGTTCTGTACATGCTCTGTAAGCTCTTTGGCTTCAGCAGCCGGATGGACGTGGAGAAGACGCGAAGAAGCTCGTAGAGAAACAGCTGGTCTTTATTTGAGGTTAATCAGAATCACTGCATTGATGACAGCTGTATGATCATTACTTATAAACCTGAGACTGAATGTGATTGGTTCATTCTGAACGCGGTCACATGACCCATTATAAAAAGGGCGTGTACTATTCTATTTGTTTTTCACTGGAATTGCTGGTTGATATTTTACATTAAAAGGTTTCATTTTTAATTTTAACAGGGGTGTGTAAACTTTCACTTACATTTAATTCTCAGTACTATGTACACCCCTGATGTATTCTGTGTGTGTGTGTGTGTGTGAGTGTGTGTGTGCGCTTTTGTTGTGTAAGTAATTTCAAAGGGTGTTTTGTTTGTTTGTGTGTGTGTGTGTCTGTGTGTGTGTGTTTTTGTGTGTGTGTGTGCGTGCGTGTGTTTATTTACAGACATATAGTGGAGGAGAAATATAACGAAAATCAGCGGCGCATGATGGAGCTTCGGTCCAAAAACTTCCAAAGAGTCAGCATCAATGTTCTCACTGTGGGTCTGTGTGTGTGTGTGTGTGTGTGTGTGTGTGTGTGTGTGTGTGTGTGTGTGTGTGTGTGTGTGAAAGGATGGATGGATGGATAGATAGATAGAAAGAAAAGAAAAAATGGAAACTTAATGAAAATATTATAAATAAATAAAATCATTGTAATTATAAATAATTTCCCTCCTCGTGTCTGTTCTGAAGGAGAACGCTGAGGACACAGAAAGGCAAATCCAGCCAATCAGACGACAGCATGGTCCACCGAGCAGCCATCCTGGACCAATAGGAGAGCAGCTCAGTGAACACGGTAACACTCGAGTAGCGTTTTATTTGTTCGCTGTGTGTTTGATGTTTAGTTCACGCGTACAGAGCCGTTTCTCGCTCGCCGTCGGCGTGCTCAACTACTACCCGAACATACGCTCACCACCGCCCCACCCGTCTCTGCCGCTTCCTTCCTAACATCTCCAGACACGCTGAATGCGAGCTCGTGCATGACGGGACATTTTTACAGGAAATAACTGCATGTCGGAACTGAAGTTGTGAGCGGGGAACTGAAGAAACGCCGGGCCGCGCGGGCTACGGGAACGTCTGAGCCGTTTATTTGAATTCGTGCCGTACCTAATCCGCATAGAATTGAGAGAATCGCAGTTCAAAGGTTGTTCATTTTTCGTCGGTGACGTAGGTAGAAAACGCAGGATCGCCTGCGGCGTTGTCTGTAGCTGTGTCACTCAACTATTGAACGATCGTATCTGCAGTCGTCTCCGCAGGCTCCGCCCCCTTCCATTACATACATCTTGAGTTCCAGGCTTTATTTATCTAGTAATCTAGTATAGCATATCATGTGTCTCACACAGATGATGATGATGGTGTGTGTGTGTGTGTGTGTGTGTGTGTGTGTGTAGCATGCAGATGGGAATCAGGTGGCGTTTGTGAGTGCCATTTAAGGGAAGATACCAAAGGACTGTTTCCCCTGTTTGTGTGACACAGATGGCGTCGACTCTCATCTGCTCAGAACAGATCTCGGATATGAGAGAGAGAGAAAAAAATCTGAGCAGAAGGAAAAAGAGAAGAATCCATCTGTCATAGAAAAAAAATAACTCTGATCTGGGATCTGGTGTGTGCGGGCTGAAATGACCCGTCTACAAGATGTGTCCAGAATCAGGGGTTCAAACTTTACCCGTCTTATTTAATAATCTTATTTAATATTCCCGTTATTCCAGAAACAAAGGCTCAAGTTTGTCCAGTTAAGTGTTTCGTTTCGGAGTCATCGCTCTGTCTTTTTCTCGGTGTCTCTTATTGTCCTCATAATCTGGTGACTTTTCAGCCACCCTGGCTTTAATCCATGGTACTGGGTGCTAATACTTTATCTCATTACAGGCTACGTGCTAGAATGAAACATCGCGACCTGTTCTATCGTTTGAGATGCAGAATAAAGTCTCGGGTCCTGACGGGCTCGAAGCTGAAAATTTGGTGATGTTCGGTGACCCTGTAAATTACAGCGAGAATAAATTAGTGCGCTATTTCCGGAGACGCGCCATCACACTGATGGTCTTGTAACGATGATTGTTCTAATCAGCGCCGCGCCGAAGCCAAACGCCGCCTCTTCGAGGTCCTAATCGAATTCGGCTGTTATAAAAATAAATCCAGGGGCCGTGTTTTCAGGGCAGATGAACACGCGCTCTTGCCTTAATTCTCTTTAACGCTCGATTACGGAATAACTCAGAGGGTCAGAGTGAAGCAGGAAACTAATTCGAGCTCTCTATAGGGTGAGAGAGAGTGAGTGTGAGTGTGTGAGAGTGAGAGAGTGTGAGAGAGTGTGTGAGAGTGAGAGTCAGTGAGAGAGAGTGAGTGTGAGAGGGTGTGAGAGAGTGTGTGAGTGTGAGAGAGTGTGAGAGGGTGAGAGAGTGTGTCAGGGTGAGAGAGAGAGTGAGAGTGTTTGAGAGTGAGTGTGATTGTGAGTGTGTGAGAGAGAGAGTGAGTGAGAGAGAGAGTGTGTGAGAGTGTGTAAGTGTGTGAGTGTGTGAGGGTGAGCGAGAGAGTGAGTGTGAGTGTGTGAGAGAGAGAGTGTGTGAGAGTGTGTAAGTGTGTGAGTGTGTGAGGGTGAGAGAGAGAGTGAGTGTGAGTGTGTGAGAGAGAGAGTGTGTGAGAGTGTGTAAGTGTGTGAGTGTGTGAGGGTGAGTGAGAGAGTGAGTGTGAGTGTGTGAGAGAGAGAGTGTGTGAGAGTGTGTGCGAGTGTGTGAGTGTGTGAGGGTGAGAGAGAGAGTGAGAGTGAGTGTGAGAGTGTGTGCGAGTGTGTGAGAGAGAGGGAGGAGTCGCACCTCACAGTCACTGCATCACTTCTTCTGCGTGTTTGCACGATAGAAAGTTCCTCAGAAGCGCACAGCAGGTCCTGCAGCGTCTCAGCACGTGGACTGGCGGAGGTATGAGGAGTATGCGCCGCACTCCACCCAGTGCACGTTCCCTCACGCCACATCACACGTTCCCTCACGCCACATCACACGTTCCCTCACGCCACATCACACGTTCCCTCACGCCACATCACACGTTCCCTCACGCCACATCACAGAGGTTCAAGCTTCACGCTCCTGCAAATAAGAGCTGAGGGAAGCGTGCACGGCTGAGATCCAAACCCGAGCGCGCGCTCCTGCGTAAGTGAAGGGAACGGGGGCGAGAGTGTGAACGCCCCGCTGGCGTTCCCCCGCCCCGCTCGCGTTCCCCCGCCCCGCTGGCGTTCCCCCGCCCCGCTGGCGTTCCCCCGCCCCGCTGGCGTTCCCCCGCCCCGTGCTCATGCTGCAGTCTCTCCATTCATCTTCATTACACTGGGAGTTTTCATGCATCGTGATCGGACTGAGAAGCCCTTTAAAAACGGAACTGCTTGAAAGTGCTTTTATGATCGGAACGGATCCGATCTCACGCTGAGAGTAAACGTCAGGTTTAACGGGTAATCCTGCGTTTCCGATCTCACGCACGTCTCACGCGTTTAGAGAATCAGTGTTACACGCTGAAGCTGATAATCTTCCAGAAACAGCACGTGCCCAAACTTCTCATCCCTCTGACACCACGTCCGACCCTGACCTTTATTTATTTATTAAAGAACCACAGACCACTTCATT
>NC_030438.2:19903368-19905868 GCF_001660625.3 Ictalurus punctatus
TAGTCTCGTGGATTTTCTCCTGAGACGTTCCTCGTGCTCCTGTGTTCTGCTTCACCTCTCCAGTGTGTTGTTTATTTGTTTATTTTTGCACATTGATCTAATATTAATGTGAACCATGTTTGCTTTAATGAGGTGTTCATGAAACTGTGCAGAAGGTAAACTCGGTTAGCGCTCGTGGCACATAGGAGGAACAGCCTCAGGTAAAGAGCAACCAAAATCACCTGAGGAACAACTTCACCTGAGGAACAACTTCACCTGAGGAACAGCTTCACCTGAGGAACAGCTTCACCTGAGGAACAACTTCACCTGAGGAACAGCTTCACCTGAGGAACAGCCTCACCTGAGGAACAGCTTCACCTGAGGAACAGCCTCACCTGAGGAACAGCTTCACCTGAGGAACAGTCTCATCTAAGGAGCACCACGCCTGAGAAGCAAAATCACCTGAGGAACAGCTTCACCTGAGGAACAGCTTCACCTGAGGAACAGCTTCACCTGAGGAACAACTTCACCTGAGGAACAGCCTCACCTGAGGAACAGCCTCACCTGAGGAACAGCTTCACCTGAGGAACAACTTCACCTGAGGAACAGCTTCACCTGAGGAACAGTCTCATCTAAGGAGCACCACGCCTGAGAAGCAAAATCACCTGAGGAACATCCTTCGTGAACATGACTTCATGTTAACTCTGCTTTTATTTTGCCTTTTGTTATAAATCTGACATTCACTCTGTTTTACTAGCTGGAAGTTTGATCTAGACATGTTTTACTCTTGGCTTGTGCTTTTAAATTTCCAGTTTTTTGATGGAACCTGCACTGGAATCTGAGGTTTCTGGCAGAAGCACACTTTTTGACAGTCAGCATCACAATAACGCTTTACATTTTTCTTTCTTATTAAAAATAGAAAACGCTGCGCTTTGATGTTAGAGCGGAGAAGCCCTCACCTCGGAGCTGATGAAATGTGAAGCGGAATAACAGAAAGCTGGTGTTCTGAGATTTCTTCCCTCAGGCCCGCGGATCTCAGCGCTGCAATGCAATCTCTTCCTCCAGCTCCACGCAGCCGAGGCCACGCGAGATTAAAGACGATTTGTCACTGCCGCGAGAAACAAGCCGGCAGATGGGAGCGGAGGATCGGCTGAAATTGACTTCTGGCCTGACGGAGGTCTGATAATTAGTCAGACAACAGAGTCGCTTGGACGGCTCTGCCCATTTCTTCAGGCCGATCAGTTTTATAGGGAAGTCTCAACACCTTGTTAGGCTCAATACAGCTGAAATCCCAGACAGCAGAGCTTTCACTCCTCACCGGCTACAGCACAACAATCCTTCCCGCTTTAAACAACACAGGAGGCCTGTTGGGATGAGATCATCGTGTTGTATATTAATATCAGGCCTCGTTTATCAATCGTTTATGCTGTCATGGACAAAACGAGCTAAAAATTCCCACCGTATTTACACACTGCTCACGGGCATACGCCGATACCAAGCGCATTCACAGCACAGCTGATTTACATTTAGCCACGCCCACCATACGCCACGAAAGTTCAAAGAGAGCTGGAAACGACAAAATGACGTCTGAACAGTGAGGGAGCACTCCATAGCTGCGTGTGCGCTAAATCCTCCAGTACCGCAGCTCGGCCACTGCCGCACCTCCTTTATATACCTTGTGTGTGAACATGTGGAGTGACGTTTATAACGCAATGATTATTTTGACTTCTTTCAATTTACCTGTGGTTTATTAGACACACACACCATGTAACGACTGCTAATGTTCACTATAACACTACACTCTCATTAATATTCAGTGTACACTTATTAATGTTCCGTATACAGTCAATGGCACTATCTATTCATTAATATTCAGTATATGCTTATTAGTATTCCATATACACTTGTTAATATTCAGCATACACTTATTAATATTCCGTATACACTTGTTAATATTCAGTATATACTTATTAATATTCAGTATATACTAGTTAATATTCCATATACAGCTTGTTAATATTCAGTATATACTTATTCATATTCAGTATATACTAGTTAATATTCAGTATATACTTATTAATATTCCGTATATACTTATTAATATTCCATATACAGCTTGTTAATATTCAGTATATACTTATTAATATTCAGTATATACTTATTCATATTCCACATACAGCTTGTTAATATTCGGTATATACTTATTAATATTCAGTATATACTTATTAATATTCCATATACAGCTTGTTAATATTCGGTATATACCTATTAATATTCCACATACACCTTATTAATATTCAGTATATACTAATTAATATTCAGTATATATTCATTAATGTTGTGTATACAGTCAGTGGCGTTATCTATTCATTAATGTTCAGTATGTATGCGTTAATACATATATATGCGTTAATTAATACATTCATTAATATTCAGTAGATGCTCATTAATATTCACACACATTCAAATATTGTCTCTTTTGTGATTTAAATTTGACACTTAAAGGTTTTTCTGTTGTCCC